>NC_056743.1:1520759434-1520851934 GCF_019279795.1 Protopterus annectens | reverse complement strand
AAATGTAGATTTTGTTTGTTTTGTCTAGGCCCAATTTGCCCATCTTTGTGAACTTTGTTACTGCAGCTTGTTACTATAGGTTAGTGAACTCTCCACATTTTGTTTAGAATGTCTAATTAGTTTTTTCTTGATTTTTGTTTTGTGGGAAATCATTGAGTATGTTTGTCTAGTTTAATTTTAACTGAGGAAGCATTTCTCATTTCTGTAGTTATACAAATGTTATCTTCCCTTGTCATTATAGTACTCTAACATATATATCTCCTTATTGTGAAATTTGCACAAAACTTTTCTGCAAGTGTGTTTACTATGTCTTTGGACTGGCTGATTATTCCATTATTTGTTGACAGCAGAATGTGCCAAAGCTGAGTTTATAGTGAAATACGGGTCTATATTACAAGCTCAAAACACAAAAAGAGTGAATGCTCTTTAATCGAACACTAATGCTCGAAACCACAAAATATTGAATGCACGGAACTACAATTTTTTTCCCAGGGAAAAAAATTGCTGGGCCATTGTCAGGACTTTGCTGTTTCCTCCACTGTGGTGCGATCTTGGAGTTGGTATATTTAAGTAGGGGGGTGTGGGGGGAAAGCCCCCCATTTTATTTTGTCTCTGGACTTTTTTTTTTTTTGGAGCAGTGATTTTTCCCCTGGGGAAAAAAATTGTTTCTCTGTCCATTTGATATTTTGTGGTTTTGAGCATGTGTTCGATTAAAGAGCGTTTGCTCTTTTTGTGTTTTGATCTTGTAATATAAACATGTGAAATGCAGAAGATTTAATAAGAAAAGTAGATTGATTCTGAACCTAATTTAATCTGGATTTGTTTTATGACTAGGGTAATTTTTTTAAAAGCTAAGTAGTGTATCTTTTTTTTCTCTGTGGCATATATTATTAATTTTCTGATGCTTTCAAAACTGTTTTGGTGACTTTAGTTGTATATTTGTATCTTACTGCTATGTGCTCATGAGTATAAAAGTTAAAGGTATCATAGATCTTCTTGGCAGTATCCTGAGCAGACTTATTTGGGTCACTGAGAATAGGATACCAATTTGTTTTTGCACTCTTTGGATAAAACAACTGTTGTATCAGGTTTCAATAGTAATATAAGTGATTTGAGCATTGATATTGGTACATCAACTAAGGGCTCATCCAATCATTATTTAGAGGGAGGTACCAGACTGAAAATTCCCCAAAAGTTTTCTATTAGACCATCCTCTATGGAGATCACCAATCAACAAGTGGAAAGAGGAGCTGGGACAGTTTCAGCTAGGCAGTGTTACCACCCTTCATCATTTTTGGAGACATCTCTTCCCGTGAAGCTTCCCCAATTGCTGTTGAGAGGGTGTTCCATGAGTCAAGGGTGAAAAAGATGGAAGATGTCACACAAACGCTATCCCTCAAACAAGGATCAGTAAATGATGATGTGAGTTTTTTAATCTATAATATTTCTTCTGATACTTTAACAGAAGCGCAGATATCACTTTTGAATAAAGGGCTGTCCTTTATTCCCACGCAACCATCTAAGGTCAGTGATGTCATCATTAACCTAAGATTATTTGCAAGGGATGTGGCACTAAAATTATTATTCCCTCTTAGCAATGCTGGAAATAGTTCTATATTTAAGAGAACAAGTGTTTTTAATCCTCAGCTACATCCTCTGGTTGAGGCTTTTTTCAAAAGTTGTGAAATAGACATAGTTACTTTGTTGAGTAAAGACCGTCATATTAGATTTTATAATTTAATACAGCATGAAACTTTGGCTTTGAAGCAGCTGTTGGAAAATAAAGATATTTTTATCCATCCTGCTGATAAGGGAAGGTCAGTAGGCATCATGGATGCTACGTATTACATCAATAGTATGCACACTATGCTTGGGGATGACTCCACGTATGTTAAAATTACTAAGTTTGATGCTAATAAGCTGATCAATGAGATGCAATACCAGATGAATGGCCTTTTAATGGCTAGTATACTTTCCAAACAGTTGTTTGATTATTTCTTAGTTACACATCCTATGTTTCTATCAATCCATGGTTTGCCAAAGGTACATAAGAATCCTTTGGATCCCCCAATGGGACCGATTGTTTCAGGGGATGGTTGGATAACTGAACCTTTATCAATTTATGTTGAGCATCAATTGAAATCATTATTAGTTAAGACACCAGCTGTTATTAAAGACACAGAAGATTTTTTTTTTATACTGTCTTGGCAATTGTTGCACTCAAATTGATTGCACGAATGATGAATTATTTTTAGTGACTCTTGATATTTATTCTCTTTTTACGATTATACCAAATGATTTTGGCCTAAAATCTATTAGGAGTTTTCTACACAAGAGAAGTGAATTTAATAATTCAGAAATTAATTTAATATGTGTTTTATTGAATATGATTTTAGAATATAACATTTTTGTTTTTGATGTTGATTTTTATTGGCAGAAACTGTGTGTTGCCATGGGTACTCCATGTGCAAATAGTTGTGCAAGCCTAGTTCTAGCCAATTGTGAAGATAAAGAGTTTTTTATTGATCATATTTTTTTTCTAATCTAATTTTATATAAATGTTTTGTTGATGATATTTTTATTTTATGGACAGGTTCTGTAGATTTATTACACTGCTTCATTGATTACTTAGAAGGCAGTAGTCAGTGTTTCAGATTTACTATGAATTACTCTGATAAGAGTATAAATTTCCTTGATGTGTCTTTGACATTTAATGATCAGGGTTCTATAGACACTTCCCTGTACAGAAAGAATTGCTGGAAGAATAAAGTTTTGAAGAGTTCCAGCATGCATCTGACACCTATTTTAATAATATTCTAAAAGGCCAATTTCTAAGATCCTCTAGGCTTCACACAAATGATAATGATAACTTAATGGCTATTAAAATAATGTCATCTGATGTTTTAGAAAGAAGGTACCGTAAATTTGAGATAGAACGTTCCTCATTAGAACTTTTATCTATGAGGACAACTACTGGTAGACCATATTTAAAAAAAAGTAAGTAATATGAATAGAAGTAAAAACTGTAATTTGCGTTGTAGAGTACCTCTTACATATAGTAGTGATATCAATATTATTTGTGATGTTATTAGTAAGAATTGGCTGATTCTTTTTTCTGATGAAAAAATCAAGGAATTAATAGGCGTTAAACTCAGTTTTGCCTTTAACAATAACATATGCCTTAAAATACATCTATGTTATGGTCGTCAGAGGAGGTCCTGTTTAAAATCTAATAGGACAGGTAACTTTCCTTGTAGAACATGTAGGGCATGTGGTTCAATGTCAGGCTCTAATACATTTATACATCCTGTAATACAGAAGGTTTATACTGTTAGCTGTTATGCAGATTGTAAAACCTCCAATTTGGTTTATTTAGCTAGTTGTAAATTGTGTGAAACATTTTATGTTGGCAAGACCAACAGATTACTGAAAGATCGTGTGTTACAATATCTTACAGATATTAAGAATAATAATAGCCTGAATGCATTATATAAACATGTTACAGGTCATAGTGTTCACTATTTCACCTTTATGGTACTAGAAATTATTAATGTTAATATAAGAGGAGTCTTTGTGAATAAGACTGAAACAGTGGAGTTAAAATGGATTGTTAGCTTACAGGCAGATAATTATCCTGGGTTGAATGGATGTGTTACTTTAAAACCTGTATTGAATGCAAGACCATTACATCATTGATTTCACTGCTATTTTCTCTGTGATTGGATGTTTTTTATTTAAATATTCATTTGTTTTTTGTGTTACTGATCTGATGAAGCACTTTTGTGTGAAAGTGCTTATTAAGTATATTGTTTGTGTTTTATTTTTACATTAAAGTATATGGAAACTGCCTTGTTGATTGGGCTGTATCTTTCTTCTCTTTGTTTTCATAAATATGTCATTTATTGCATCATAGGTTCATAGGTTCATAGATAGGTACTAGGCTATCTGCCCAAGGGCATTTATAAGCCTAGCCAGAGTGTATCGGCTTTCGCCGCCCCATTGACTAATTAACTGAGCCTCTGTCAAGCAGAGCCAATGAAGTGATCCCAGGGGTGTATTTTCTGTTACCCATCCACTTGTCAGGGCTTCTCTTGAAGAGTGTTAGTGAGAGGCTCTGCCTAATGAAGTTAGGAATTTGTTTCAAAGCATGGGGAGTCTCTGTGACAGGAATCTATCCCTCCAGCATGTTCTATTTATTGTTGTGGTGAGGTTTAGCTCACTAGAGCGCATGGCTTGCAGTGACTTGGATTTCTTTAGGTGGAGCATGTCCATCAATTCTGAGTTCAATTCATAGTTTCCACTGGTAAACTGCAGGAAAAATTATTTATTTATGACAAGAGTTTAATTGTACTCTGAGGTTAAAGATGATGATATTATGTCCTATGTTAATTAGAGGTTATGTACAATTAGTGGGAAAAAGAAATGTTCTGTGTTTGTCAGTATGATCTCTATATATCTATGATATTGGCATTTCTAGTTGGATTTCATAGTTTGTTCCAAATTCTCTTGAATAACATAGTCAGTTAATATTTTGATTTTACTTATTTTTTGTTGAGTATTTTGCTCAGGTTTTGGATTAGGTCATTAAATTCCCTCATATACCGATTGCATTTTCTTTGATTTTTAAATCATGATGTTCAAGCAATCCTCATTTTGTCTAAGGAACATCAACAGTACTATATGCAGCAGCACTGATAGCTGATACTGTATGATCAATTTCTAGTTTTGTTGTTTTCTTGATTTCTGCGTTTTAAGTGTACCTTTATAAATAATGAGATACTGCAACTTATGCCATTGACTATGTGCAAATGAAAGAGGTATACTCTGGAAACCGTGATGTGCATTCTAGAAATTGTGATATGTATTCGGGATGTTTAAGTCAGATTTTGTTAATGGCACAGAGATCAACATCTTCAAGGCAGTGGAAATGTCTAAATTGCCCATTTAATTGTTAGATATTTGGCATTTGTCAAAGCCACCTTCACCTATGATTTATCACATGGAAATTTTTTCAGTCCTGTCATACAAGTGCAAAAGCTCAGTTTGACAAAGCAGAAAAATACTCTGCTAATGCTGATGCACTAACAAGGCTGCATGTTTCAGAAATGACTAATACATGATGGCCATACATGCACTTATGGAAATGCATAAAAAATAAGATGTAAATGATAAATGATGCAAAACCACATATGCTAAGTCCTTCTCCCACCTGTTTGAGATTCATAGTTATAAATTGATGCATTGATGGATTTCAGCACTGTGTGCTCATTTGTTATAAAAAGTGGAATCTCATCTTTTCTATCCACTTTGCAATCTATGATGGTGCTAACCTTTGCTACTATCCCAGCTATTTTCAGGTGTGAGCTGCTTGTCTTGGCCAAGCCAGAACTGCTTGCACCAAGCTGAGCCCACAGGCCATGAAGGTGGTGATATAGCCTGGGAATTACACATTATAATTTTAAGAATAAGGAAATCCTTGATAGACTCAGAGTTGATTGGGATATTATAACAGTCTTAATGGGCATGTATATCCCTCACAGGGGTACTTGTGGAATGTGTGGCCTTTCTATCCCTGTGGATACTATGGTATGTATAGCAGTCACTATACTTGCCAGGAGTAACTTCCAGAGGCAGACTGGGAACATGGTGGGTATCTCCCTTGAGGATATTTCAGCAGTTCCTGGATGTACTCTTGGCACTGTGGATCAGTACATTTATTTCTTGGTATCACCTCAGGACTGAGTACAGACTATATGTGCCATTTATGAGGTGACACATTTCCTTGAGGAACTGGGTATGATAGATTCCATTCATACTGCAATTAGGGCCCCAACTGGTGCATGAGGGGGAGAGATACTACAATAGGAAGGGCTACCATTTCATCAACTGCCAGGTAGTTTGTGATGCATGATGGTGCATCACCAATGTCTCTGCTCAGCATCTTGGCAGTGCACACAGTTCCCATATCTGGCATACTAGCTCACTGCATTTCCTCTTCCTGCATGGCAAGATCCTCAAAGGTCATCTTGTTGGTAAGTGAAAAACATGTTCTTTTTTATTATTTAAGTTATTTATTGTAAAATGTATTACTTAATTCTAAACCATTTTTTTGTTTTCCCCCTTTCTCTATCTTTTTTATGTGATGATAAATATCCACTATAGCTATGGCTCATGACACCAGTGAGAAATCTAAGTTGGCTGCAGAAGGCAATTTTCAATACAGCCCTGTCCCAGACATGTATTGTCATCTAATGTGTATTTGGAATATTAAAGGGTAGATTTAGATGCCTAGATGAGTTTGGGGGTGCCCTTCAGTATGACCCAGCTACTGTATGCAAGATCTTTCCTGTATGTTGCATTCTGCACAACATGATCATGCACTGGCCTGCTGGTGAAGTGATCCATGCTGTCACTGTAGCTCCCACTTCCAGTTCTACTATGAGAAATGATGACCAGTCAGCAGCAGTAATAAGGGACCTTATGTGGTAGGCTTGTGCAGCTTCTAGTCCAGAAGTATGGACCATGACATTCAGGATAATGTTTCTTTACTTGTAAAAATCTCATAGAATATAATTGATGTATGCACTGCTTTGCTATGTGGTGCATAGTCTACTGTCACTTTTCAGATATTCCCTCACATCTTTAATTTTTTTTTTCTGAAAAGGTGTTCATATTCCATCCATCCACAACTCCTTTTTGCACATGGGTCAGGGTGTCACTTTATAAGTGACAATCATCTAAAGCAAAGATTTATACTACTAGGTGGCTAACCCTGCCACAGATGATCTTTCATGCCATACACTTGCAACTATGGCCAGTCTACCTACTGCATGTCTTTAGAATGTGGGAATAAACCACAACACCCAGAGAAAACCCATGCAAACACAGGGAAGACATGCAGACTTCACACAGAATGCACCCCAGACAAGAATCAAAGCAGGGAATGTCTTGCTATGAGGTAACAATGCCAACCACTATACCACTGTGTTACCCCAGGTTTTCATTTTATTGTTGGCAAATATCATGCCTGAGTGCTCATTGACATCTGTCCAATGATGTCATAAAATATGAGGTAAGGAATAACTGCATTTTTCTCTGATTTTCAAAGGGCTTTCTGTTTAAGTGGCATACTACAGTATGCATGTACTGATTTTCATGAGGTTGTAAATTGTATAAAAAGTGTTATTTTTGTTATTTGATATGAGTTCCTAATTTACACTGTAATGGAAAATGTTTTACATGTTTTTTAATATTATGCAGTGTTGCCACAGTTTTAGAATTGCATATTCAAAATGACTTATTAGTTCTTTCTTAAGTTATTGCACATCAGATTATTTCATTTTTAATACAGAAGAAGTTGTGCCTCTAGAGATTCATCATTTATGCATTGCTGAGGGTGAAGTGGCAACAGTGCTAGTTTACATGGCAGAACAATTATGCAGTCTTTTTTATTTCTTAACTTGTTCTTTAGAGATTCATCATTTATGCGGTACTGGGGGTGAAGTGGCAACAATGCTAGTTTACATGTCAGGATAATCATGCACTCTTTTTTATTTCTTAACTTGTATGTTATGGGTATTTGTCAGCTGCAACATTGCTGAACTGAAAGTCATGATAATGGTAGTCCCTTAATGGTATAAATCAGTCTAATTTGAATGTAATGTTTACCTTTTTTCACTTGTAAGCAGTATTATTATTGAAATGAAACATATGCAGCTGCTTATCTTAGTAATGTGTTGAACTGTGTACTCAAGTATTCTGCATTTGTTTTAATTTTTAAACTTTTTTATTAATAACTCATTGACTTTACAGTTAAACATTGACTTCTCTGTGTAGAGGTCTAATTGTATTTATATGAAGTGTGTAGCTTGACTCACAAGAGGTTAATGTCAAATGTGTCATACATGATATCTTCTAAAGATAGGGTAGGTGAAGCTACATGAGATTTAAGGAAGGGCTGTCATGGATGGTAATCTACTTGATGCAGATGATCCCACAGACACTGGTCTCACAGTGTTGTGGGACTGGGACTTCAAATGAGAGGTTCTGCTACATGTTGATGAATGTGCTGACTTGTCCATGAATTCTGTTGTGTTTGTTTCCCCCTAGTAGTACCACTACCTTCATGTGAAGCACTTGCAGTGGGAAGCGATATACCCTATGTGATAGGAAAGTACCCTGTCCTCTTCCCATCCATAAATGCCTCCTATTTGAGTCTGATAAGTCCTCACCAGTGTATGAATGGAGGCAGCCATGGATGTTTGGTGTGCAACCATAGTATGGATCAGTTTGATGATGGCATTATATCTCTGCTCTCTGTCATTTCCTTGTAGTGCTGGAAATACTCATATAAACCCTGGAGGAGCCTAACTGTTTGTAGCTGACTCTTTGTGACATTGAACTGAGCCTTAACAATGTCACAACACATTTGCTGCTGTGCAACCAATGCTTTGCATATTTCCTGAGGTAGCTGTGACAAATGTCTACACCTGCCACCCCTTTGTAAAGATGTCACTGTGGACATTGCTGCATCTGAATTTCTGCTGTCAGAGTCACCCATAAGGTGTTCTTCTGGGTCTGGAGATACCGGTACAGAGGTGCATGTTTTTTACCCTGTACAGTCTGTAGCATAATGTCACCATGTGCTTTTCTTGTGATCTATTGTCACTTTCTGCAGAGTTACTAACACGTTGTGGAGTGTGAGATCTTACCATTAAATTTAGTGACTGCTTGCCAGTTTCCTCAGGCTGTAAATTCTCATAACTATAACTATGTTTATTTATGTATTGACATTTGATTACTGGGAAAGTCCAGCTGGGTAGGTGCCCATTTTCAGTGGATGCCCGAGGATTAAAGCTTCAAAAGATTGCAAAAACATTTTAATAACAATAATTTTACAATATTCAAATGTAATATAAAGACATATACAGTTTAACTAATTATACCAAATTAGACATAATGTGACAACATTGGTTAAAAACTGATACAACTTATATGATGATAATTTAATATTTACAGAAATCTTAGCAAGTTTAGAGAAACTGAAGGTAATGTAGTATAATACAAACAGAAACTGCAATATGAAGTGAAGCAAACAGGTTATGGCATATTTAGAGAGAGAGACAGAGAATCAGGGGAGAGAAATTGATTGAAAAGAGGAAGTCAGTGAAGAAGGAAGAGTGAGGAAGTGTAAGGTATGAATAGGTACTTGTTCCTATTTAGAGCTATAGTTTATCCTGGGGTTGAGTGAGAACAGGGCCAGATCTTGTCTAGGAATTCTTTTAGGATGGTTTTAAATGACTGAAAGGAGGGTATTGACCTGATGGATATGGGAAAGGAGTTTTTAGGCCTTAGCAACATGTTAGGAGTATAGACCATGCCCAGCAGATTTGATAGGTTTGTGGATAGAGACACATTTTTGGTCATTGGATTGTAATGACCAAGTAGGAACATAGTTGTATAGAATGGTATTTAGTGCTGGGCAAGCAGACTGATGCTGGATAATTTTATATGTGGTAAGATGCTGTGTACATGTTAGTTGATGGGGTACTGCTAACCAATTTAGACTTTTTAGTGTTATACAGTGGTGGGTTCTGAAAGGGGTATTTGCTGCAAATAGCATTGTTCATGCTTTGCTTTTTGTGATGCCTGGAGGTTAGAAAGTAGTGAGGGAAGGAGGTAAATAATGATAAGTGTAGGTTTAATTGCATTGGTAAGAGAAACATTTTTAGGTCTATAAAGTATCCCTAGGTTTTTGATGATTTTTAATGCAATTTTGTATACATAGGTCAAATTTAAGATTAACATCCACTATTATCCCTAATAATTTACTATGAGAAGTAACTTCAATGGGTGTATTATTAAGACAGTGAATTTTACATTTTGTCCTTTCATGAGATAGAGATTTGGGGAAAAAATTAGTAGTTTTTTTTGGGGGTAGTTGAACATGAGCTGTGAGTTACAAAGCCATGTTTCTGTAACTGCTAAAGGTTTCTGTGTAATTTTTTGCAGATATGCCATTTTATCTGATATGCAAATGAGTGTGGAGTTATCTGTGTATTGTAATAGGGAATCCTATTGTGTGGATATGGAGAGGGTGCTGGTGAGAATGTTAAAGAGGAGGGGACCAAGTATAGAGCCTTGTGGTACACCGGTGGTGACTAGGAGGTATGGAGAGAGGGTGGAGTGCCATTTTACTGATTGATACCTATTGGACAAGTAGCTTTTGAACTATAGAAGGGTGAGCTGAAAGAGGTCTAGTCAGGACATTTGAAGTAGAAGTCTGTTGTGATAAACTGTGTTGAAAGCTTTAGGCAAATTTAGAAATAAGGAGGAGACTAGTTTGCAGTTATCTCTAACTTTATTGACAGTGTATATAAAAGTTAAAAGTGCAGTCTTAGTACTATGGGAGGGAAGGAAGGAAGCTATATTGTGTGGGGGTAGGAGTTCGTACCACAGGAGATAGTTTAACAACTGATTTTGAATATATTTTCAAGTATTTTGGAGACAGCAATAAGATTGCTATAGGTCTAAGACCGCTATGGGTCTAAAGTTAGTGATATCTGCCGAATTTCCTCCTTTGTATAGAAGGATACTGTGTGATTTTTTTTTTTTAGACAAGAAATGTGTTATTATTGTCATCGTTATCATCATCATCATCATCGGGGATTTTTCTGCTGCTATCTCTATAAGGGAACTGTTTCTGTTGCTGAGACTGTAAATAATTAGTTGAATACATTTCTATAGAGGTAGGTTACACTACTGTATGATGTATAATGAATTGTGGATGACACTTACCTTGCACCCCATGTTCATCAGTACCGTTATGTGCTGAAATAGATGGTTGACCTGTTAATAGTAAATTGTCATGAGTTACATTTAATCATTAAATTCCATCCTGCATGAAACCAACCTTCCTGAGCAGATGTCTTTTGATATTGCAGATGTGGGTAACAGCCAGTGTCGACACCACCTCTCATTATTCCAGTGCTATTGTCACCTGTTTCGTAATCATCAGGTGTTAAATAGTTGTTGGAGAACCTCCAGTACAGCTACGTGCAATTACATTCTGCCTTGCATTGCATCTCACACATCCTACCATATTATTGGCCCTCTTTTTGCACTGTGTTAATGTGCAGTTCCTTCTGCCATCAGCATTGATATCCATAACTACCTGGATCCATGTATTTTTCCCTCTCAGCTTAATTTGGTCCACTTTTCAAAAAAAGCATTTGCTTTAAGGGATACCATAAGGATGCATTTATCCTCATGGTTAAGATTTTCCTTCTGTCTGGATTCTTCTTGCTACATCATTTACTTACAAGAACATGCCAGTACTACATACTGAAACATTTGATCCACTAATCAGCTAAACAACACATCAAACAAACCCTGTCTGTCTTCATAACAAATAAGCCAATGATTTCAGTACAAAAACTTGTATGGCTATTACAACAATTATGCATCCATATACACACACCTCAAGCCACAATTCAGCAAGAGAAAGTTCTGGTTTTATTACAGCTGTACAGTGTCATCAATGTATTTATAGTACTACTAAAACACTTCATATTACACTGACTTGTTATGCCATTGCTAACAGAGTTCTGTGTTGCACTACCATGTAAAGTAAACTACTGTTTTCCATTCCAGAGTGATAGTCACAAATGCCCTACTAAAGCAGCATAAGTTGGCACAACACTACACTGCTGAATGCACAGTGTATCATAATTCAATATCCTCAATACCCCATGTAGCATAACTAACAGAAGCCTACAAACATAATTTCCAAAATACCTTTCACTTTGCAATTATCCCCCCCTCGATTTCAGTGCTGCTTTCTCATTTATAACTGACACACGCCATGAATCATTTGCATCCCACTGTCGGATCTTTAAAATATGCATTAGTCCTGGTAAACTCTATATAAAAATCAGTAGAACTACTTTCAACTAATTACTTTCATTATTGTTTTCATACTTGAATAAATTCACAGTTTCCTAAAGCATTTCCAACCTATCTTGAGTGATCACAAGATAAATGGTAATCTTCACCTTATTCTCATAAATTCAGGGTCATTTACACGTGTCATATGCATATTAGACTTATTTGCACTTATCTCTATGAAATGCAGTAATACGTGAGTGCATTAATCAGCAATCCACACAAGTACAACTCATGTACATAGTCGTGAACATGCTTGGTGCAGTGGCGGAGTCCACAGAAGTTCCCAGCACACTTCAACTATCTGTGTGAATGTATGAATAGCCCTAGTAACTCTCAAAATGATTAGAAAAAGGAAACTGCAGTCAGATCTCATCAAGTCTGCATGTTCGTGAAGCGTTATCAATGGCCATCCTGTATTATGTGATGCTCCTTATTACCTGAAATGACTTAATGCTTAATATAAATGTATGCTGGCGTACACAGTGTCATATGTTTATGTATTAAAGCAAAAAAATAAAACAGTTATGTAAATGGATGTGATTTACACTGATGCAATACTGAAAATGGCATGCTTAAATAAAGGATTCATTCATCACTGTCAGGTTTGCTATTAATATAAAATTAACCAAGGTAAATCACATAAGCAGAAATAGATATTAACTACCTAAAAAGTAATGATTTCATTACTGAATTATATTCACCATGGAAAGGAAATGTGAAACCTTTGCTTTGAAAAAAAATATGTATGTGACAAAGGAATTTGGTAAAACCAAACTTGCTAATAAAAGCAGTTCTATTACTAACGTCCCTACAGGGTAAGTTTTTTATGTGATTTCATATCCTAGAGGGTGAGGTTCCAAGCCTGAAAATCACAGCCTTGTATTTGTATACTTCATTCGGCACTTCAGCAGGTGGCAGCACCTATGAAGGCAGGAGGCCAAGCTCCGAGCAGGTCTAACAAGGAGATCAAAATTATGATCTAAATTCTTATGGATTCATACCTGGATAAAATCAAGTTCAGTGTTTATAGGTCAGACTGGAGGAAAATTGACATCTGGCAAGAGCTGGGTGAACAGCTATAATCCCTGTCATATATCAATGGTTCTGGGCCCAGTGTTGACACAGGAAAAATAACCTACAGAAGGATAGGCCTAATCAACTGATTAAGTGGGTAGATCAGGGCATGACAAGAAGGCCAGAGTTCTATGGTAAATATTTCTATTTTTTTAAATCATATCAGTCATTAGTTTTAAAAAACATACTTGTAAATATTGCATAACTGAAAGTATATACTAGAAGAAATGTATGTACAACTGCAAATATGTGTCTATATGTAATTGTAATGTGTGAGTAGACATAAACATATTTGTATACAGAAATGAATCTGTATACCGGGTCTATATTAGAACATCGAATATTTAACAGTTTGAATCACTAAAGGTTGACCTTTAGTGATCGAACTGTTAAAACATCGAATGTTCACAAAAAAAATAAAAACAGCAAAAAAAAAAACTAAACGGTGCACCCCTGCACCTCTGCACCCCTCATGTGGGTCATTTCTGTTTACTTGTTCGATGTTCTGCAGTTTCACTATTCTCATGTCGACAATGTCAGATTCGACATTGTCAGCTTTCGAGAATTTAATATAGACCCTGTATACCAATATGCAATGTTTATGTGATGACATGCTTTTGTGTATAAATGCAAATGTATATGTAGGAGTAAAGAAATGTATATAAGTATGCATATATTTATCTGTGTAAAATACAGACATACGCATATATGAGTATGTTTACAATTATGTATTTATGCACAGAAAAACATTTGCATTGCCACATAATTTCATGCATAATAAGTATCAGCTTAGTTATTAATTGCATTGCATGTAGACCATTTTTGAAAAAAGAATGTGGTTTGTATAGGCCAGGAAATATTTATTACTATGATAATTGTATAAGACAGTCATTTCATCCACAATATTAACTGCATGTATAAGATGACTGAACTCAGTCAGCTACCACACCATAGTCAGAGTGTAGGCTGGGGGAGGGGGTGAGGGTTAGCATAGCAAGTGAATGACCAGCAAATAGTTTAATGAGAAATGGCCAGTTTTATTACTCCTGTATACATTTATACATACTCCTCATATATGCTTACACTTATTAAGCAGCAAATTATCAAAGAACACATCACCATGAACTATATGCTTTGCATCCATCTGTAACAGTAAATATGTTTTGTTTAATGAAAGTTGATCTGGAAGGATGTTAAAACTTCCTTTCAATTGTTAAATTTTTATGTGTGTACACCTTTTGCCTTTGAGGAGTAGGTGAAATTGAATTGCTTCAAAAGAATTCAAATAATATTACTTAAAGCTGCAACTTTATATATGGAAATCATAGTGAACAACAGAACCTACACTGGAAGTTTATGCTAAAATTGCAGAAAACACCCATCCCAAAACAGACAAATACATATATATATATATATATATATATATATATATATATATATATATATATATTTATGTGTGTGTGTGTATGGGAACATTTTATAAGCTCGAAATACTGAAATCTTGAATAAAGTGAAAGAATCGGAAGACTGCAACCCCAGAAGCGCGAAATTCAAAATCTCGAATGTGGGAGGTTTTGAATTAGTGGTTCTGGTGTTGCACTGTGTTCGTGGATTTAGGTAGGGGCTGTAGTGTGTATTAGTGTGTGTTGTTACTGTGATGTGTGTGTGTGAGAGGAATGTAGTTTGTGTGGAGGTGTTTTGTGTCTGTGTGTATGTAGTGCAACCTTGGAGTTAAAATATTTAAGTAGGGGGGTGTGGGGGGCGCATATCATAAGGGTAGGTGTGTGTACTTATTTAGTTGTGTTTGTGTGTGTGTTGTAATGGTGTTTGAAAGTGTTGGGAGTTTGAATTTCATGGTTTTGCGGTTTCGGGATTTAGGGCTTCGTGATTGTGTAGTTTCGGGTATTTGGATTTTCTACTTTATGGGCTTGAGGTTCGGCAATTCGAGATTTCAGAATTTTGAGCTTATAAAGTGAATCCATGTATATATATATATATATATATATATATATAGAGAGAGAGAGAGAGAGAGATACATACATACACACACACACACATATGTAACAATTTGGAGGAAGATGCCCTACTATTTCAACTTGCATTACAGAAGAAATATTACCACAGATGGATTAGGTGTAATGACTATGTGACGATCTCTGTTTTGCTGTTTCCATGCATAATAAATGAAAGCATATTTCAAAAATAAGAATGTTTAAAAAAAATAAGCAGACATACCAAGCAAGTCCAAGAATAAATTCAATGCCTTGCTGAATAGTGTAAGAAATCATGTCAGAAACATTAAGGAACAAACATCTTAGACAGACAAATATGCTGATGAGGAAACTGAATATAATTTAGACCAGCAGAACAGGACACTGGTGAGGCTAATTGAGGGTGCTCATAAGTATTACAAAAATATTTCTATTTAAACAAAGAAATGTTAAATAACAAATATTTTCTGTTTTTAAATGATTTTGTAACAATAACTGCCACAGTTATTTATACATAAAGGTAATAGAAGGATTAAAGTGCTTCTACTACAGTACTGAAGCAAAATCCATATTGGGTAGAAATTATGAATGTATTACCATTTCTTATGTTAACCCAACGTATCTTAGTAATATCATCAGACTGCAAATGTAAAAATCATCACCACTTGATAGCAGTATATTGAATGTTCTCATGTTTGCAGAAACATTTCTCAGAATTTTACTTTAACTGAATCAAGTTTTAATAAAAACAAAAGAAACTTAATAAAAGATGACACTAATGCATTACATTATGCGTCCATTTATTGCCTCCATTTCTTGCTAGTCTCTCTCACTGTTTTTCTCTGCTTTTCTTACTTTAATTATGCATTCCTTTGTCCTTTATTTTCTTTCTCTCCCATTTCTATTCATTTTTCTACAAGTCTAAAATCCTTAGGTGCAGCCCAACCGCATGCCTCCCAAGTCAGGGAATGTTGGCCCCCTGCTCATTTAAGGATCTCCTCACAGGATCTGAATGGTGGCACTGGTCCTATAGGACCCTGGCACATGGCAGCCTGGCAAGCCCCGCTGACCATTAATGTCAGGACTTGGATGAAGACGTGGTGGAGCAGGTATTGGAGAGACTGAATTTAAAAAGCTCAAAAAATAAAAAAAAGACAAAGAAAATATTTTTGCTGGGGGCTCCCCTGCACCCCCATACCCCCTGTAAATTATATATATGCTAACTCTGGGATTGCGGAACAGCTGGATAAGGACAAATTTCCAGATCCCGCTGTACTGCAGTCTTGCAAAAAAAGAAGCCATAATGGGATCATTGGCTTACTGTCAAGTCTCCAGCTGCTAAACAAAAATATCAGGAGATTAGGAATAAAGCCAAGAAGCTAGTTAAACTTGACAAGATTAATTACTACTCCACCCTTCAAATCAGGCATCATCCCCCTCAAACATTTTGGGCAGCCATTAACAAATTACTACTACTAGGAAAAAGTGGTACTCCCTCTCCCACCCTAGTAAATGACACAGATAGCATTGCTACTCAATTTACCAAATACTTTACTGAGACAATTCTAACCCAACCAACAGAAAAATCAGCACAACCCCCCCCACTTTGAACCCTCCAGTACTCACACAAATAATAACCCCTTCCAATTCTAGCCCATCCCTATAGATAGGATAAAAAAGTACCTAAAAATACTAAAGCCCACTACTCTGGCTGCAGACAAATTACCAGGGGAATTCCTAATAACTGCCACTGATGCAGTGGCCTACCCAATAGGCATTCTAATCAAAAGTTCCCTTTCAGAAGCCATTATCCCCGAAATTTGGAAAATATCTTATATAACTCCCCTACATAAAGGAGGCAACTCCACTGAACTTAGAAACTACTGACCAATAGCAATACTATCCCCTTTAGCAAAATTCCTTGAAAAGTGCATAGATTTCCAAATATTAGACTTTCCATACACACAAACCTCTCTCTCAAACACTCAGCACATGTTTTCCCCTTCCATAGTACCACCATTGCCCTTTTGTCCTTCACCGATATAGCAAACTATCATAGAAACAATGGTAAATATGTTTCTTCCACCTTCCTTGACCTATCAAAGGTCTTTGATAAGGTTAGACATGACTTTCTGATCACAGAACTACCTGAATTAGCTCTTTCTCAATCATCCATAGCATGGTTCCAAAGCTATTTAGCTGGCCGTCAGCAGGCAGTTCTGTGGAAACAAGACCTCTCACCCCTTCTTCCAGTCACCCTAGGTGTTCCCCAGGGTTCTAAATTAGGCCCACTGCTGTTCACCCTTTATACCAACAAGCTCTATTCCTGCAACCGCAATGCATCTGTTACACAGTATGCAGATGATTCTGCTTCCTCACTAAAGGAACTTCATAGATTAACACAAGAATCATTCCTTTCTATTGAAGCATGGCTATCCAATATCCAACTTATTCTAAACCCTGCTAAAACCTAACTACTGATCTTTAAACGTACTAAGGCCTCCTCTTCAACTACCACCTGTAATATCATGTTCAGCAACAAAGCCACTATTCTCTCCCTCAGATCACACCAGACTCCTTGGTATAGAGATTGATAACAATCTTAGATTTGATATTCACATCTAGACCATCAAGAAAGTCCACAAAAAAACTAGGTACTCTCTATAGAAATAGACAATTCCTTACCCAGTCAACAAAAGCAACCATAGCTCACACTCACCTCATTTCTACCCTCCGATATGCCTCACCTATTTTAATCAACCTTAGAAAAACAGACCTAGCTAAGCTTGACTCATGCTACAACAAAATAGCCAGATTCGCCTCAGACTCCCCATTTAGATCTCACCACTGCTCATCCTTGATGCAGCTGAACTGGATGGAACTTCCCCAACTCTTACACTACAATCAACTTGTTCTGGCCCATAAAATTCTGTATCATCCAGAAAAAAAACCTGCACTACAAAAGCTACTTCACCTCTACAGCAATAATAGGACTCTTTGCTCCAGTAACAACTCTATTCTAAAAGTAACTAGATCTAATACTACTGCAGGTGACTCCCTCTTCTCTAATTGTGTATCTACAATGCTCTACCCAGTCATATACCTACTATCACCTCCTTTACTCAGTTAAAAAAAATCATTAAAATCCATCTCATTAATAGCTGGCTATGCTCCTGCACTACACCAGGTTAGACCCTCGTGTAGTTTAGCCCCTCCTTCACTATGCTCACCACTCGTAATCTTACATGAGAATTTTTAATTACAACTAATGGGTCTAGGTCTTAGGGCTGTACATATACATATGAGTAATGAAAATTAGATTTTCTTCTGGTTTAGTCTTTTCATCAACCATTATGATGTTGTTGTTTTATACTTGTCACTCCAGATATTATGTTGATGTTCTCATAGGCTTTGAGACTTTACTAATGTTGTATTATTCCTCTGTTTCACCAGTCATGTTATTATGCCTGTAGTTACTACTTGAGCTATGTATAACTGTACTTGAATGTAACTTTTCTTTGTAACTATTGTCTATACACTATATATTACATGTATTCTTTATTTCTGGAGCTTTTCTCCCCGGGACTCCACTGAAAATGGACCTGTGTCCAGTGGACTATCCCAGTTAACAAATATAAAATAAATCAATAAATAAATAAATAAATCTATATCTATGTCTGTGTGTGTGTGTGTGTGTGTGTGTGTGTGTGTGTGTGTGTGTGTGTGTGTGTGTTTGTGTGTGTGTGTGTACATATACATGTGCCGGGCTTTCCCACCTGCCAGAAATACTTTTTTATACATTTCATTGAAATGAAACTTCAACTGGTGTGTTTCTTCTGGTTCTTGTTAAAGCTTAAGCAGCTTTTAGCTGACAAATCATAGAGGAATCTAGCTATCTTTATGATTTTCCACTTACCCTGAGGAACAGCTGTCTGAAGATTTATTGTATGAAGTCCAGGAAGTACAGAGGGGGTGGTGTTTGTCTTTCACAGAAAATTATCCATCTTGAAAAAAGCCATTTGATCATTTTGCTTTTGATGTATTCACTTTTTGAGGAACTGAGTGTTGATCAAATGACATGGAACAACCCCCCCCCCCCACACATACACACAGTGAAGTATAATATTTAATTTGTAAAATGTGTATTAAAAGCCATGTGTTTCACACATTGGATATTTAATATATACAAATAGTAGCAGGTGGTGCAGTGGTTAATGCTGTCACCTCCCAGCAAGAGGTTTGATTCTCGGCCGGGGTGCCTTTTGTGTGGAGTCTTCATGTTCTCCCTGCATTCACATGGGTTTCCTCTGGCTACTATGTTCTCCCTGCATTCACATGGATTTCCTCTGGGTACTATGGTTTCCTCCCACATTCCAAAGACATGCATCTGGAGTGTTTCTTCCAGGGCCTCTGCTGAAAATAGGCTTTGTCCTAGTTGGACTTTCCTGGTCAACAAATGTTAAATAAATGATAGTTTCTTCTCTAAATAAAGTAATCTTACTGTTGAAATTTTAAGTCTTATATAAGCACACTAAGTTTTATGCTGTCTCCATCAATGAACCTCCATAACCAGCTGGAATGAGATTTAACATCTCTCCCAACCTTCCTTATCAAAGTGCACATACCACACCCCATGCATGTAAAATACCTGAAGACAGGAAACTGCAAATACTTAAGAAGCTGCTGATTAGCAGTATGGTTAACCATTCTTGTTGTCATTACTTTGTGAGATTGGCCTTGAATGTGAAGTTCAAAAGACCATACTTGCTGCATTCCAGTCATGACAAGTATTTCTAGTAGATATTAACCACAAGATCAAAGTGCGCATTTCAATTAGTGCACAATAAGAAAGAGAGAGCAAGAGGTAGAGAAAGCAGCATAACCACACCAGGATGTTGTTTCATCTTTGTACATGAAGAATTGTAGAAACATTCTGTTGTGTAGCTGAAGCAGGAGAACACAAGTACAGACACTACCTATTTGTATCCATTCTTATTAAACACAGTACCGTTGTCCCTAAATTGGATTTGAAGATTTTGCAAACAGACCCTCTATCTTCTTCCACTACACCCCTAACCTTAATCTTTTGCAGTCTACCTTGCTTAATACCACAGAATCTAATCTTCTGGCTACACTGAGAATACATAATTTTTCAACATTTGCATTTCAATGTCCATTTCAGGGCACCGAACAAATTATTTTCACATATTGTCAAGTTTTCTAAATAAGTTTGCATATTATGCAAAAATATCAAATGAAACATCAAAATTCACATTTTCATTTTTATTAGACCCTTATTAGGCATTCTGACATTGTTGCAAACTGAATTATTTTTCTTTGACTTAACAGATAGTACTGCATAAATCACAGGCTTTACAAACCTACAAATTACTGCCTATATGACAGAGAATCACCTTCTGCATCAGAATGCAAACCAGTTGTTGCATAAGCCTGCAAGAAATTGTCTCTGCAGCTGTGTTAATCACTTACTGCTTGAGTGTGTGAGTGATTATCTTGACTGACTGAATATAGCTTCTTGTGCACTACAGCAATATTTATTTATTAATTTATTTATTTACTATTTGATAACTGGGTAGTTCTCTAGGCCAAGGACCCTTTTAGTCATGACCCAGGCTCAGAGGCAGTAAACAGTGTAAGTAAACTTAAATTATACATTTGAAATGTGATAGACTAAGTTTATATAGTTGAAAAACTTTAAAAAGTTTATACACAGTTATTCAGTACAGTGCAGATTTAATAAAGCCTATACAGTTCACTAAGTCCATGTATGCATTGCAGTGATATGCGCACATGGTAGCCCACTGCTTTGGATTTAGTAAGTGCCTCTGCATGGTGTGTAGAGCTGTGCAGACAAGGTAAATATTGTGGCATGCCAATTACAGCATAAGCAGCTGAACTGTATACTAATCAACCAATTAAAGATGGAGGAGCTATTCAACAAACTATAAAGCAGTTGTGTAGACTCAGTGCAGGTTTTCTCTGAAAATCCCAAAACCTATTGGAATACAGCCATGGAAGGTACTCTACATGGAAACAATGTTAGGAGCTGCAGTTATTGTTATACATATGTATGTGTAACAAGCACAACTCTATGCTGCTGCTGCAAATAGACCCCAGCCAAGAAGGAGACAGGTATTTAGACCCCTATTAACTTACTACAGTCTGCGTTATGTCAAAATTGTAGAGTTTTACAGGGTGGATAAAGACAAACTACAGGAACTCTGCAACCTCTGTCATCCACAACTGAGATCAAGGACAAAGAGTGGGGGAAACAATTTCCCTGGAGACTGAGATATATGTACCACGTAGAGTATTAGCTGCAGGCAACTTTCAGAGGCCAACAGGGCTGGAGGTGTCACAGGCATCAGCATCCAGGATCTTACATAATTTCCTGAATGCTATGCTACAACATGCCACTGATTACATATAAGTTTCCCTGTCCACCCATGGAAATATCAGGATGACTACACAATTGTAAGAGCAAGACTCTTGTAACCCAACTTTTGATGTGGAAACACCAAAATATTACTTAGCTCCCCCACACTCAACACAACAAAAAAATGACAGTTTGTATAATCCAAGGAATAACACATAACTCTGTTTGATATGAATGCTTGTACTACACAAAAATGAACTGTATATGATTGCTAGGAAACCTCTCACTGTGCCAAGCACTCCATTGGTGGTGTCTGTGGGCCATCTTAGAAGCATTAGAAGCATTGCACCCCTGTGCCATTGACAATATAATACTTTATATTGCCATGGAATAAGATAGAAAAGACTAAGATAACCACTTTTAACAATAACACTTGTAATGACAGGTAATAAGACTGTCTAGCTGTGAAAGTCAATGCATGGCGAAAATGCCTATGCCAAGAGTGATAAGAAATACATACAGATAACAGTTTGATCCCCTAATGCATATATATCAGTTTTCTTTGTGACGTGAACAAATCTATCATGTACCTGAAAAATACAAACATACCTTTGCAATATCAGAAGCCGTCTGTGCAGATAAATTTAAAGGAATCTTAATCCTCTGTTTTCTACAAGTACACAAATCCTCTCACCTTCAAGTTCTGCAACTACATGGTTACATTGTTATGGTGCAGACTTATGCCCTGAGTGCAGTGAAGATGCAAATGAGGTGTGAACTCATTAGAATTGCTGAATCCAAAATTTTGGATTCGTGTTGCAGATGTAAACATAGTGTAGGCAATACCTCAGTGTTTGTTGCTAATGGACTGCAACTGTGAATGGTTAGTGGGAGGGAAGAGGAATACATAATTCAGACTCCCTACCTGCAGTGGGTGTGTCAGCCAGGATACACTTATATAGTGTAGAATGTGTTTTAGCAAGGTTTTAAATTTAAATGAACAGCACACATTTCTCAGTTTCTGTTCACTAATATCCAAACTCCCCTGCCTTTGTTAAACAATGTATATTATTGTCATTTAATATTCTTATACATTTTAAGGGCAGTGATACAAAATGCCTTATAGATTGCATGTCTGAGATTACTGTTTAGATATGAATGAACACAATACAAAGAGATGGTAGAGCTGTGTTGGTGCAAACAATACTCATAAATGCTGGTGTGATCAGTCATTGCACTAAATGTGTAATTAAAAATCTGTAATGTTTTTAAATAGAAATAGTTGTGTGGCATGTGGTGTGTGGCTTAGTGCAAACACTTGTATGTCACAGGAAGTTCAAATGCTCGGCAGCGAATTATACCACAGCAGTCACAGCAGTCACAGCAACTCACTTTCTTCCACGCTGTACAAGTAATGCTTCCACAGCTATAATGGACCGTTTATTGAAAGTTACGAACAGCAGTACACCACGAAAATGACCAGTACACCAACATCCACTGATTATCCACCAAACAAATACATAAAATGAATGTTTACCCGGGTTTCGTCCGTTGTGACGAACTTCTTCAGAATCAGTATTCAGAATTAGTGCAAACACTGTCTAATAGCTCACACAAGAAGCAGACAGAACATTTGCAAACAGGAAGCAGACATTAGTCAATTTAAAAAAGGCTACATTGTTGCATTTTATGCTTACCATTGCTGCACAATGGTGAATGGCTCTTCACATCCCATGGCATGGTGTGCTTACCTCCGTGCAATGCGGCTTAAACCTGCTGAAAATGCACACAATTATTTCTTTACACTAGGAATATATATTTAAAATTATTAGATACAGCTGAATTCAAACCCTGCATCATCTAGGCAAAAAAAAAATATCTCAATGCATTTACACCTGCTGCCAGAGTCAGCTAAGCAGCAGGTATGTTTCTTGCACTCATTACTATCCAAAGTGCTGATTGCTGTGGCTCTCTGCTTAAAGTACTTGCACAGAGGTAAGCTAACCATTAAAACTCGCATTATTTTATCAGTGAAGCAGATGTTTACATTTGCTCATCACTAAACTATGAGCAAATGGAGAAAGCAGTATAAATGTGTATCTTGTTGTGCAAACACTTTGATATCGATTGCACAAACCAGCTGCTTGGCAATGGGCTATGGAAAGTGCTGATTAGCATGTATTACATATGGTTATTGCACAGTTAATCTTCATCCCATTAAAATTGATATAAAAACACAGTCAAAGGGAAGGTACTTTTTAATGACTAAACACATATTTACACTGTAGTCATATGTTATCTGCACCCATGCACTTGAAAATTGTTCTTTCAGTACGTGTTTCCAAATATATCAACTACACTACAGAAATAAAGAAAGATTTGTTATATACCATGTGCATCTTTATACTGACAATTTGCATTCTGTTTGTCTAGTACATGTAGTAATGTGGACAGCTGTGTATATATAGTTTGTAAAGCTATCTGTTAAAGTATGCATGAATGGTGGAAACACAACAGCAAATGCTATACTTTGCAAACTCATAAATCTAGTAACATGCAGAACTTTAATATCTTGACAGTTGTAAATGGCTACCCATCCATTTCATACAGGCCTCCCAACATCATCTCTCAAACATTCATTGATGATGTCATCCACTATAAATTGTCCACTAGCTTATAAAAGTCAGATTTGTGCCATGGAGCTTGCAGTGCACTTAGGTAGGGGTTCTCATTTTCACTCCAGTCAACTGCTCTGTGTGTGTGTGTGTGTGTGTGTGTGTGTGTGTGTGTGTGTGTGTGTGTGTGTGTGTGTGTGTGTGTGTGTGTGTGTGTGTGTGTGTGTGTGTGTGTGTGTGTGTGTGTGTGCGTGCGCATGGGTGTGCACGCACATGCTCTTGTGTGTGTGTGTGTGTGTGTGTGTGTGTGTGTGTGTGTGTGTGTGTGTGTGTGTGTGTGTGTGTGTGTGTGTGTCTAGTCAGAAGAGCATAACTGTGACTCCTACAGTCATCAATACAGTCCCATGGAATACAAATACTTTGACAGTTGTACATGACCATACATCCATTTCATTCATTTCTGACACTATAAAAGCCAGACTTGTGCTGTGGTGCTTGTGTTAAGTACTGCATTCTGTAAATAGGTAGGGGTTTTGTTCTCATTGCAGTCAATTAGTGTGTCTATTTGTCCACTTGGTTGACATTCGTGAGACCATTTTACACCAGCATGTGGGACACTGCTGTTACCATCCTCTTCTCAACAGACACTGCTGATGTCATTAGTTATAAAGTGTTGTCCAACACTATAAAAGCCTGATTTGTGCTGTGGTGCTTGTGTTAAGTACTGTGCTCTGTAAATAGTTAGGTAAGGCTTCTAGTCTCACTGCAGTCAACTGTGTGTGTATTTAACAATCATTATGCTGACAATTTCAGAATGATATTTGACACCACAGCTATGTCATACCCACCTCCAAACATCCTGTTGTAGCATACAGTGATTATGTCATCCTGTATAGCATGCACTCTGAACGTATTCAAGAAGAACCTGTGCTGTGGCAGTAACATTAACTATTGTGTTTGCAAGCGACATTACCTACACATATAGATGTTCTAATCTGACAGCTGGCAACTTATTTGTCTATGCATACAACTATCACTTTTGAGACAATTTTACACAGGGATGTGACTCCACATCCATGTTCTACACTCATAACAACATGTTCTCCTCAGCATACAATGATGCTATCATACTCCATAGGGTGCAACAAGACAGTGTTACATTCAGGCATATGTGGTGTTCTACTGTGACATTGCATTGCATTCATATTCTATTCATACACATGTGTAATGTTCAAATCAAGCCCAGTCTACTGGTGTGTGTGTGTGTGTGTGTGTGTGTGTGTGTGTGTGTGTGTGTGTGTGTGTGTGTGTGTGTGTGTGGTTGGTGGAACATTATGGTCATTGTATGATCTTTGCAATCACTACCACTTGGGGGAACTTTCATGTAGCCCAATGCATCTACCGTTCTCCCTTTTCCTCTGGCAACATGACATTCTTGCTGCAGAGGACTGGAGGATGCCCTCATGTCAAATATACATACACATATCATGAAGCAGAATCCTTCCATGAGCTACTGCAAGCCACCTCAAACCAACTGCATGTGTGATTGCTAATTCTGTCATGGTGTAGTGCACAGATCCCATATGGACAGTGACAGTCTGTAATGCAATCCAACAAATGTACACATATGCACAATCGTCTTACGATCTTCCATAATATAGATATAGTGATTTGTTTTTACATTGTATAATAATTGCTGGGATTTCATGTGATGTTGGTCATTAGCCTAATAAAATCTTATGACCCTATGAACAGTTAACATGTCAATATTGCTGTCACTGATGTGTTATATTGAGGTGTGGATGTACAACATGGCTACAAGATGGTATTACAATCTGTAATGTAAGCTAATGTATCGATGGGCATTTCTGCCTTTGCATTACATGCTCCTTCTATAACAGCTGTAGTAATATGCCTCCTGAGAACTGTTGACATGGTATGATACATGTTTATGTATATTGTTGGCATATTAGGACATGTGTTGTTGGAGCAGATCAACCTTCTAGGAAGTTCGCATTCCACCATCACAGTGACACTTGCTGTAGGGTACAGGTGTGCATGTGTCTATGTACCAGACATCAATATAAATTCATATTGATTACATGGTCACACACGTCTTGCCTCATGCACATGTTGTTATACTGTGATATACACAACCAATAAATCACATGTTTTGATTCAATTGCAACATGATGGAATTCATTGTATGTGCAGTTGTGTTGCTATACCCAGTGACTGTTGAGGTGGTCAGCAGCACCATTGTGTGACTATTAGCATTTGTGTCAGGGAAATGTTCAGCATGAGCTCCAAGTAACTATTCTCTGATATGTCCTTATGTCCTGATATGGCATTAGACCACTCAGACACAGCTTGCCTATGAAACTCATATAGGCATATGTTGTGCAACTGATGTAAGTACATGACATTGGTACACTTGTATGACTGTGTGCATAGTATCAGTGTGTGGAATGTGATGAATTACCAAGGTTGTATTTGGAAGTCTTTTCACAAATCATTTATTCCAGTAAATGTGAAACGTTAAGTGAAATACACAACTAAGCACAAATCTGTATGTAGATGACACCAGACATACCTAACTTGAGGAAATAGATAATCCGCTAGCTGACAGCTTTGTCTCCCACATCACTCCCTGTTGCCACTAGCCATCAGCAACGTACATGCAAACATTACTCAGTTTTTATTATAAGGAGGTCAGATCATATTAATTACTTCTACACCTTGGCATTTCTGTCTAACAGCTTCCCTTCAACATTTCTAACATAACTTATGAACCTTTGATGTATATAGTGTATATACTATACATAGTGTTCTTTCTCTACTCTCTCTCTCTCTTTATACTTCTTCCTTCTAAACCTATATAACATTTGACTAATAAATGACTCAATCTACTACTTGCATCCAACTCTCTTCAACTTACTTTACCCCTTCCCCCTTCTATAATTCCCTACCCCTTTTTTTCCCATTTTTTTTCACATTTGTTCTCCTTCTAATTAACAATTCTCTTACTTCCCTACTCAACTACCTCTCTCTCCTTTCTCTACTTTTACGTACTTATTCTTACTACTCTGTTTTTCTACTTTTATGTACTTATTCTTACTACTCTGTTTACTTTCCAATACCCTTCCTACTTACCATACATGTTCTTCAGGAACTATCTTCAAGTCTTCTATACTCTTCTATTTGCACAGCATTTTTGCTACAACTCACCGTTTCATTTTATATTCTTGTTTAAAATACTATATAACACTATGTCTTATTCATAATTGCATTTTATGTTATTTTTTATTGTATTTGTTACTCTACTTTACTGTTTATTGTATCGTATTTTTTATTTATCTTTGTAATTTTGGAGCTTTTCTCCCTGGGCCTCCACTGAAAACAGGTTCCTTGAGCCCAGTGGACAACCCCGGTTTCAAACTGGAAATAAAATAAATAAATAAAATCTATGGGCTCTCTACGGCCAATAACACAGAATCAATGAGCCGTGACAACTTCACCAGTTGCCTATAGCGTGGATCAAAACATGGACCTACCAGACATAGTTAGATCCATACTTCAACACAGCCTCCAGACAGTCCATGTTCCTGTAGAAGGGTGTACATCAACATGCATCATTCTTATTGGGGAGAACATCACCTGATGTGTGCATGTATAGACACATCTTGACTCTCCTCATCTGTGAGGTAGACCAACCAGTCATCATGGACCTTCTCTACAAAGACACAGGTAGTATCCCAACTGTGTAAGAAATGCATGTGTAATTTGTGCAGGCTGCATCATGTCTTTTAGAAGGTCAACAAGGGCATGCATGATGACAACACTATCATCTCACATAACTTGACCTGGCCAAGGCATTTGACACAAATCCACACTAAGGTATTACTGAGAAACTGTCACAAGTGGCCATAAACACTTACATCACTAAGTGTGTACACCACTGGATCACATACATGACAGATAAATATGTTGACGTGTGTGAACGGACCCATATCTAGAGTCCAGTGATCAGGTGTGTACCTCAGGGTTCTGTTCTAGGCCTTTCCCTGTTCATTATTGAAATCTCAGACATCAACTGACTTACACATCCTTTGTCCAACCAGCTTTGTGTAGGACTGCTGATTGTGGGCAATCACTGAATCTAAGTGTGGTATTTCTATAATACAGACAGTATCAACACACACAAAGGATTGTGGCCACAGCCATGGAGACACAGTAGATTAACAAAAATAATAAGGGATTAGTTAAGTTTTAAAAGCAAATACACAAGCTAATTATAATATAGACAGCACATCCTTATGAGCTGACCAAGTGGTATGTGACCTGTGTACTTAGGTAGATGGCATACGGAATGTCCACCAGCATGTGCCCAAAGTGGTGACTATGCCTTTTAGTTTCAAACTTTTAAAAGTTTGATCATATTGTGTCGACCATATGACAGTCGAACTTTCAAACATTCGATTATCTAATATATAGACCCTCTAATGCCATTACTAAAGCTATTCACACTTTTGTTTTTTTATGCCATGCTGTATTACATGTTGGCACATTTAACAGCAGAACTGATCCTGAACTTCAAAGTTTTACATCACACTGTATATGTGTGTAGATAAAGCTTTGATGCTTCTGCTACTAGGGTTAAGTTCAAGTTGCTGATAACCTACTCTGAGGTTTGGTGTACAGAACATCTTAGTTTCATTAATTTCATCTATGAATTAAGTCACAGTTGGTGTTGGGTGCCTTTCTCCCTGTAAAGGTCTGCTAGCTGCTCTTATCTATACCTAGTCCCTCTGAACTTTTAGGCTTCGGTAGAATCATTATACCCAAAACCAATGGTTTATAAGTTGATAAATTTTAGTGGAGTTTGTATAACTCTTTCATGAATGCCTCTCTTTTTTAAAACACCTTTATTGAAATATTACTTGAGACATAGGCACACATACATTAATAGAAAAGAAAACAAACCATATTAACATTTTTCCATGTCCACACATTATACATAATATGTTCACTTTCTTTATAACAGCTGTTTTTCAGTCCAATATTACATAAATCACTCAGTTCTTACCTTCCCTTAAACCTCACTCCTCATCTCGAACATTACTCTGCATGTATTGTTCCAACAAATTCCATATATTTCTATTCAATTTGCTACTTCTTTTTTTTAAAGATTCTTCTTCTAGTTCTCTTATCTCTTTTACAATATTCAATACTTTTAATACACTTGGTTTAGATTTCAGTTTCCATTTTCTACTAATTGCTTTTTGGGTAGCCAACAGAATTAACAGTAGTAAAGCCTTACTATGTCTAGTCAAT
This sequence comes from Protopterus annectens, assembly GCF_019279795.1. Taxonomy (NCBI): domain Eukaryota; kingdom Metazoa; phylum Chordata; order Ceratodontiformes; family Protopteridae; genus Protopterus; species Protopterus annectens. The sequence continues at coordinate 1,520,822,577 of NC_056743.1, read as the reverse complement.
TCAGATCCTATGTCCCAGCCCAAAATAATCATTTACTCTTTTAGAGCCATTTCATCCCACAATAATTCTGACAGAATACTCTGTAGTGAATATTTTAAATCTGCCAACTCATTATCTTCCCAAAAAACCCATACCAAGTTTTCTCTTTCTTCCGTATCACAACTCCAACATTTTCTATCTACCTGAGGAAAAATTTTTTGAACTCTGCTTGGGGTACAGAAATACCTATGTAAATACTTTCAAGAAAAATATCCTAAACATTCTGGACTTTGTTGCATACTTGGGAGCCATACATATGCCTTCCCATTGTTTCCTTGTAAACCACTTTTCCAGTCTTTCTTTCCATTTTTTTCTAACCTCCTCTGATTCTTTTAGTTATCATGCAATATTTTATATGCCCTACTAATTATATCCTTTTAAACAACAGCCTCTATTCCATATTTGACTAAAAAATCTACAAGAGCAGATCTTTCAGTTAGGACTTCCATATCCCTTTCTCTTTGCCTATACTCTGATATGAGTTCCTAATAGGGTAGGCAGTCTTTAACTTGCAGGCCAAACGTCTTCTTGGTCTCATCCCACTTTATTACATTTCCAGCTCTGGTTATTTGCTGACAATACCTTGGTTCCAAAGACAGTTTTCTTCAATAAATTCCACCCCCTCTTGTCTACTTTCTGTATCCCTACTTCCAGTAATCTCTATTGCCAACTATTTTCCCATTCATGTGTTGAGTTAGTTCTTAGAATAGTTTCTGCAACTCTATAAATATAATATTTTGTATAATGACTATTATTCTCCTTAAGGATCTGCATCCAAAGTCCAACTCTGTCCCTCCAGCTTCATCATAATCCCGTTCCACTTTGAATTATAAACTTTTGCTTGTGTTATGCATATGAACCTTAACTGGGTAATTCTAAGATGCCTCTTCAAATTAGGCAATTCTAAACCACTTTGATCTGTTCTGAGGACCAGCTTATCCCACTTAACTTGTGCCCTCTTTCCCACCCAGATAAATTCATTCAGCTCTTTAATATTATCATCCAAACTTTTTCTCTATTTGATAAAATATACATGACCTGTATATAAAACTAAAGGGACTACAATCATTTTTTATTGCTTGCATCTTACTATCCATATCCATGAATAAAAGCTTCCAGTGCAAGAACTTTTAAGTGATACAAAAAAGTATACCAGAGTATCCATAAATGAAGTGAATATTGCTTACAAGAAAATGTATGTAATTCTAAATGATTTATTATTGGAGGGTTTGATAAATTTAGATATATATCATTTTTTATACGTGGAAAAGCCCAGGGTACCAACAATATTTGGCATACCCAAGGTGCACAAAAATTTGAACAACACTCCTTTGAGACCTATAGTGTCATCAGAAGGTTCTGTTACTGCACCACTGGCCAAATATGTGGACAAAAAGTTCAAAGATTTAGTCAAAGGAAACAAAAACATTTTAAATGACTCATGGGACTTTTTAATGAGATTTGATAGTACAAAATTTAGCGCAGATTTAAGTTTTGTAACTTTGGACGTGGTTGATCTTTTTACATGTATACCACATGAACTGGGGTTAAAATGGTTTGAGGAGATGTTAGTAAGTTGTAAAGGTATTTATTTTAATTAATTTAGAACTGTTCTTGTACTAATGGATACGATTTTAAAGAACAACTTCATCTTTTTTGAAGGTGAATATTACAATCAAATGACTGGAGTAGCCATGGGTGCACATTGTGCCCCCACATATGCAACTTTAATTATGGTATACTGGGAGGAGAATTTTGTATTAAATTCTTATTTTCACCATCATTGGAAATATTAAGGGAGATTCCTGGATGATATTTGTATTCTTTGGACTAGTACAGAAAATACGTTCAAAGATCTTTTTTTGACTACATTAATGGAACAACCTCCTTTTTAAGTTTTACATATGAATTTAATAAAGACCAACTGAATTATCTAGATGTTAATATACAGAAAGTTGATGGAAATTTTACATCAAAAATTCATCGAAAAGAGACATTTTCTAATTCCTACTTGCACTACACTAGTTCTCATCCACCACACCAGAAGAAAGGGGTGGTAAAGGGTCAACTATGGCGTGCAAGTAGGATGACATCTGAAGATGAGACATTTAATGAAGAAGTTAGATATATCACAAAACTATTTCTTGACAGGGGTTACCCAATGGATTTGTTGAAACAGATCAGCTTAGAGGTAATAGAGGGAAGAAAAACTAGGTTTGCCCCTATACTTGGAAAATCAGACTCTATTCAAGTATTAAACAATGCAGTAGATAATGATAGAGATAGTTATAATTCAGGTATTACACTCACATATGATGAACAAGCTGGTTTGGTTAGAAAAGTCATAGAAAGAGAATGGATGAATTTTGCTAAGATATTAGATTTGGATCATATTTTTGATAAAGAAATAAAGTATATATATCGAAAAGGTAAAAATATTAAGAATCTTCTGGAGAAGGGTACTCAAATAGGAAGAAGTGAAGGACACTCTAGGAGAAAAAAGGTTTGTTTAAATGTGGTAGTTGTAATTACTGTTCCCACTTGTTAACAGGAAATAAAATATATTTAAAATTCCATAATAGGAAGTTGTACTTGAACACTTATGTGAACTGTAACACTAAAGGAATTATATATTTAGCATTATGTAAAATATGTGATTCATTTTACATAGGGAAAAGTGAGAGAAAACTCAAACAGAGGTTGTATGAACACCTCTATGACATTAAAATGAGACATGAAAATAATGCCTTATTTAAACACACCTGTGTATGTACAGGAGACGAATTTGGATTTTTTGTTCTAGAGACTGTAGCTATTGACCCGAGAGGTGGACCATGGGAAACAAGGGTTGAATATAGAGAGTTGTTCTGGCAAGTAATACTGGAAGCTTGTAAAAACCCTGGGTTAAATGATATGATTTTCATTATACCTGCATTAAAACTTAGATCTGCTAAGTTATAGATAGGGCTTGAAATGTAATATGTTCCACAATAAAATTGTAAAGAACATTTATTTGACCAAAAAAGAAAAATGGTCTTCGTTTTTTTTTTAAAAAAGTTTTTTTAAGAAAAAGTCTTTTAAAAGAAGTTTTTATGATTGTCCACTAGATGGTGTCATTTACTTATTTATTTATATATTAACATATTAATTTTCTAGTATTTGTATTACAATATATGTATAGGTTTTATAAGTAAGAGTTCTAAATATGTGTGAATTTTTTATATTTTTTATATTTTTATAGTTTATATATATATTTATATGATATGTAGTGAATATATTTATAAATATAATGCACATTCAACTTTATATTACTATTGGGTGGGACTGTGTTAGGGAAGTTTGATGTTTGAGGCAAATTATATTGGATTATAATTATAATTAGTAATTGGGATTTATTGCGTGCATTTATTGGGTGGAATCAACTGTTGAATTGATATTTAAATGAAGGTGGTGTTGGGTTTAGCTTATCTGAAGAAGATGGTGATGAAAATGTATCTGATTTTAACGTTAATGTGTATTTTGTGTTTTATATTATTAAATTCCTACAGGTTTTGCAACCGGTGGAGTGTTTGTGCTTTACACTTTTTGGTTATTTGCTGACAATACCTTGATACCGAAGACAGTTTTCTTCAATAAATTCCACCCTCTCTTGTCTACTTTCTGTATCCCTACTTCCAGTAATCTCTATTGCCAAATATTTTCCCATTCATGTGTTGAGTTAGTTCTTAGAATAGTTTTTGCAACTCTATAAATATAATATTTTGTATGATGACTATTATTCCCCTTAAGGATCTGCATCCAAAGTCCAACTCTGTCCCCCCAGCTTCATCATCATCCCGTTCCACTTTGAATTATAACCTTTTGCTTGTGTTATGCATATGAACCTTAACTGGGTATTTCTAAGATGCCTCTTCAAATTAGGTAATTCTAAACCACTTTGATCTGTTCTGAGGACCAGCTTATCCCACATAACTCTTGCCCTCTTTCCCACCCAGATACATTCATTCAGCTCTTTAATATTATCATCCAAACCTTTTCCTATTTGATAAAATATAGATGACCTGTATATAAAACTAAAGGGACTAAACTAATTTTTTTATTGCTTGCATCTTACTAGCCATATCCATGAATAAAAGCTTCCAGTTTCTCTGTTTTTGTATTTTTTTGTTTAGTCTGTTCTTGTATATCTTTAGCTGCCATAACAGAAGCCTTTTCAATTCATACTCCTAAATACTTCATCTTACCATATACCCATTAATATGAGTATTGCTGAACCAATTCATTAGTGGTTAATAATTTAAGGCTATATCTTTTGTGTTATCTTTATTAATTTGATGTCGTGAAAAGACTTTAAACTGTCTCATAATGTTCTACAACACAGCGATATCCTTTTTCTACATTTATCAAGTACAGAATAATATTGTCTGCAAATAAGGCCAACATTTCATGATTACCATACCGATTATATCCTTGAATTTTTGAGTCCCTTATTTTCTTTACTAATGACTCTAAATATAAAGAAAATAATAAAGGAGAAAGAGGACACTCCTGCTTGGTTCCTCTGTTCACACAACTTATCAGAGAGAAGCTCTCCCACTTAAATTCTTGCTATCGATCCTTCATATATCACCCTAATTAACCTTATCATTGCATCAGGATAACCAATGCTTCCATTACCTTACTGATAAAATCTCAGCTTACTCTGTCAAATGCTTTCTATGCATTAAGACCCACCAGCAACAGCAGCATTTTCTTATATTCCACTTCCCGCTGGATCATCATTGTAATATTAATTGTGTCAAATGTTTGCCCCCGCTACAAAAACACATTAATCCATATCTATTAATTTTGAAAACACCTTTATCATTCTTTTAGCTAATATAAACAAAAAAAAATTATAATCATGGTTTAAAGTTGAAATAGATGTATATGAAGCTGGGACTGATGGGTCTTTACCTTCTTTGAATAATGTAGCCATCACGGCTTTCTTCCAAGATGCTGGTGCTTCCCTCCTTTTAAAATACTGGTAAGCAAAATCATTCAGATCTTTATCACCTTTTTCCCCTCCTAGGTTCCAAACTTGCACAGGAATAACATACCATTGTATGCATGTCATACCATTGTATGCTTTCAAAAAACAATTTTTAGCCTAAGAAAAACTGCACTGACTATCTTTAAAACTAAATTATATACTGTTCTATTAAATGCATTAAAGCACTAAGACTGCTAGGGGAGGCTATTATCTCTTATTCACTTCCTTTTACTTCAAACTTATTTTTCACTGAACTGCTTGTCATTGTACCCTTAAAGTTAGCATTTCCCTCAGCAGAGAATGTCTAGAACTCTTTAGATTAATTGCTTGCACCTGCAGACATCTTGTGCTCATGTATGAGTAGTTATTTTTTTATTTATAACAAGTTTCAGATGCTTAAAAGAATCTTTGTAAACAGAATGTATGGAATAACCCTGGCTAATTGCCTTCAGCTGCAGACTTGTCTGTAACCAAGAACATTCACTAATGGAAAACAGACTAACATCTTTGAAGATGCAAGACTAGCATTTTTTTCAGAGGTTTTATCAGTTTGTCTTACTTTTCAAGCCTCTGCTTAAAAAAAAGTTCATAGCTTCAGCCAAAGACATTACTTTAGACATCCACCCTTGAAGAACAAAGGAAATTGCCATCAGTTATACATATAATAGAATATAATCAGAATGTTTACTATTAAAATCTCGCAACACACTTGTGCGAGTGATTACTTACCCAATTTTAAATGTCATAAAATCACAATGCTCAATGATCACATAACTGAAAGTGGTAATTTAGGAAAGTCATAAACTCAGGAATGTCAACTTTATCAAAACTACTTGGACTTCCAGTTATATCCTATGAATGTTTTGCAGGGGGGGGGCAAGCTCCTGCACCCCCCAATTTTGTCGGCAAGCCCCTGCACCCCCCCCCCAATTTGGGGGTCTGCACTCCCCATACCCTCTGCTACTTATATATACAAACTCTGAGATCACACTATAGTGAGGGTAAGGGTAAAATTTCTCGATCTCCACTATAGTGTGATCTCCATTCAAAATGATGAATGCACAACAGTGAATGCTCATGTACATTTGTTGTTGTGGATTCAAACATTTACAAATCGACATTACGATACTTTGGAAGAGTGACATTTGACCTTCCAAGTTTCCATAACTGTATTCTGACATTTTGATGGCAAACCAATCAGAACACTTTTACACCTCAATTCCATCCCAACAGCCCTGTTCTTTGCATTATATTAACTTAAATTTACTTCTGTTTAGCCTTTCTTCACTGGTTTCTAATTGGTAGAACTAAAAAAGTAATTCTTTACTTGAATATCTTTAAAACATGCAACAGTCACTGAAAAGACTTCCCCTTCACTTAAAAATACCCCTGACTGCACAGTATATTAAACTTCTTTACCATATGGCATGCAGTTTATATCATGAAATATGCAAATACTATTAAGAAGAAAAAATGTTTTACTTACATTTACTTCTTTTTCCCTTTAGAGTACTAAACATTAAAGACAATAATGAGGGTCATAGTACACGCTCTACAGTCTACCCACAAGTTTAGCAAAATCAGCAGAGGTCCAGTCTTTTCTTAGCTACTTTTATTTACAAAGGCATATTTTACAACCGTGGCTAATGTTTTATAAGCTCACATTTATTCACTAATTTCAGTGTTGCTGGTCTTCCTCCTGATCATCTCCATCTCCTGTCAATGGACTCTAGTTCGAGTCCAAGGTATTCCTGATTCTTTCTTGTTTTTTTATATCTCTCAAGCTTTTTCCTTTGGAACATTGGAAAAGGTTTCACTAGCAATGTTTCTCTATGGTCTTTATTTTCAGAAGAATGAGAAACAGAGTTCCCTTCTACTTGCTGGCTTACTTTTTGTTGGAAAACATTTAGTCACCTGTTCTGCATCAAATATTGTTTTTGATCTTACAGGAAAAAATACTCTGAAGACTGCTAGATTCAGTAGCTTGAATCTTATACCTTCCTCTTGTCATTCCCAGATTGCTGGAATAAATTCACTTCTCCTTTTGCACAGTGAGTAATCATTTTTCCATACAAACTCAGCTGTCTACAATACTTAATACTTTTCCCTTCTCCCACAGTTTTATCAGGATCAACTATTTCCGTTGGCATGATTACATCTTTACTAATATAGTTCTTGGTTGCTTTCTTGTGACCAGGTTTGGAACATACAGTAATGTGCCCTTTCAATCATCAAAACCTGATGTAGAACACCAGTATATTTGCTTATCTGTGTGTTTATAACATTAATGCATTCGGCTGTTTCCAGTTTATCTGGTTTAGCAGGAAATCTCAGGTTTTCTCTGCATACATTTATCTTCTAACTCCACTATTCTTTGAAACAAATCTTAAGAACTTCATATTTAGATGTCTTTTTCTTCATTTCAACCTCTCATTTTTTTGCAGTTTTATCTGTTAATCTGAATAGCTAGTTAAAGTGTCTTCTGTCCTTTCTAGCTTTTTGTTATTTGAGTTGATATATTCCTTCAAAGTTTATTTTAATCATCTCTAACTATATTTGATTTATTTTCTTCTAAATTACTGGAAGCCTTCTCTTGAACCAAAGATGAAGCTTGAACTGATTTTTGCTTAACAGCTGAGAATACCTTCCAAGACAATGTTTTCTCTCCACTTTATCTGGTTGATTTTCTTTCAGGTTCTCCAAGTTTCTTTTGTTGGCATCCAAGCAGTGTACTTACTAGCCAGTAACTGAATTTACCCCAAAATAATTTTAATGGCACCCTTTTTCTCAGTTTCTGTTTCCACACTGGGGAGAGCTGAAATTAAGCTATTGATCAGTATGAAGCTGTCTTGGAATTCACAGCACTTCCTCTCTTAAGTAAAAAGGAAGCTTGATAGTATTTTATTACTGATGTTTCTTAACTAGGAATGTGCAAATGGGAAATTCCATTTTAAGTTTACTCCCGAGAGAGAATTCATTATCAGTGTAGTACAGTGAGTGCCAAAATTATGCTCCAAATTTGAGAGTGCAACTTTGTTTATTACCTTTCTTATGTAAGAAAGAGGTCTTAACAATGTTTTGTGAGAACATATCAGTGCGATTAAACTGTAGTTTCATGATACATCATAAACTGTGGCAACCACAGAACAGCAGCAGGAAGTTCAAACAGCTTACAAAGCTGTACTATATTTTGTGCTGCAACACATTTTTGGTGTGTGGCAACATGGAGTGTATTACAGATTTTAAAGATGTCACAGAGTCAGGTACACTTTACTTCTGGCCAGTAGCTTTGAAGCAGTGCTAACTGTGTTGCATTTTTCAAAGCTGTAAAATAGCTTGCGCTATTAAAGATAATTTTTCTGTCTGTGTTGTAGTAGATTGATGTAACTAAAACTCGATGTACTTCAAAAACTTGAGTAGCAGCACTGAGTGTATGGCAGCTTTTAAAGCTGTAAACATGTGGCTGTCCTCTACTTTTTTATCTCCCTCTCTCTGTAACTGGCATTGCATGGAGAAGGTAATGCTTCACATACTACAAAGAATTGTGAACTAGTTTCACTGATCATAACCAAATAGCTGTATCTTCTGAAAGCAAATGTGAGAATTTACTTCTTGAGATTCACTTTTCTCTGCCCTCCAGGTGATATTTTTTCATCCATTTCTTTAACATATAATGACTGTAATGATCAGAAATCTGATGACAATCATTCATACCATATCATATCATATCACATGGTAATATATTAGTAGTAGAAAATCAGTTGAGTCTAAGACTGCAAACAGTAATAAAGAAGGAATTTAAAATAGTGAAGATGAAAAAGAGGAAAGAAACTGAGGTAAGCTGAAACAATTATAGAGATGTGACAAAAATAGCAAACATGTATAACATTCAATATAAACAATATAGAATCACATCCAATTTTGTGGTAAATTCAGTATTACTAGATATATTGGCAGAATAAATGGCTGTAAGATGGTTACCTAGTAGCTAAATTGATACCACAGCTACATATCCAGTTTTTGCAAAATTATATAGACAAGAATTATTTGACTTTGTGTTTGCTGTTTCTTATTTGTGGATAGAGTTTACTCCAAAGTTTACTAATAAAGACTGAGGGCATACAAACAGCATACCAATCAAATGCTTGAGGAATATAGACTAGAAGATGAGTAGATTATTTGAGGATGTGTAACAAGGATCTGCAGGACATTATATGAGCAAGAAAAGGATAGTTTATTTATTTATTTATTGACATTTAATTATTGGGAAAGTCTAACGGGGTAGAAGCCCATTTTCAGTGGAGAACTGGGGAGAAAAGCTCCAAATTATTACAAAACATTTTAATAACAATAATTTGACAGTCACTAAAAATAAAATTAAAACATCTGCAGTTCAAATAGTTATAACACATTAGACATAATACAACATTGGTTAAAAATCAGTACAAGGTATATGACAATCATTCTAATACAAAGAGGAATTACAATATCAAGTGAGGGAAAATAGGCTTATGGTATATTTAGAGAGAAAGTCATGGAAGAGAATTAGATAGCAGTAAGGAAGTAAATAAAGAAGGGAGAGTAAGGAGGTATAAGAAATGAAAAGGTACTTGTTCACATTTAGGGATATAGTTTAACCAGAATTTGAGCAAGAACAGAACCCGATTTTAGCTCAGAAGTCTTTCAGAGTAGTTTTGAAAGAAAGGAGGGAGGGTATAGACCTGATGGATACAGGTAAGCAGTTCCAGGACTTAGTAACCTTGTATGAGTACAGACAATGCCCAGCAGATTTGCTAGGTTTGTAGATAGACAGGTGTTTTTGGTCACTGGATTGCAGTGACCAACTGGGAACATAGCTGTTTCAAATGTTTTTTAATGCTGTACAGGCAGATATATGCTAGGTAATTTTATAGGTGGTAAGAAGTTGTGTATATGTTAGTTGGTGTGTCAGTTCTAACCAATATAGTCTTTTCAGTGCTATACAGTGGTGACCTCTGCAAGGGGTATGTGCTGCAAATTTAGCAACTTTGTTATAGCATTGTTCAAGTTTTAATTTTTGTGAAGCCTGAAGGTTAGTAAGGATGGAAGTGCCATAAAGAAGAGCGGGGAGGAGATAAGAAGAGGAAAGTGTAATTTTAGTTGCGTCAGTGAGAACGTTTTTGAATCTGTAAAGCATCCCTAGTTTTTGATGAGTTTTTCTTATGTAATTTTGTATATGTAGGCCAAATGTAAGATTACCATCCATTATCACCCCTAATAGTTTGCTACGAGAAATGACTTCAGTGGTTATATTATCAAGAAAGAGGACATTAAATTTAGTTTTTTCATGACAGAGGGATTTGGCAAAAAAAAGTAGTAGTTTGGTCTTTTTTGGGTTGAGCATGAAGTGTGAGTTACAAAGCCATAATTCAGTGTCTCATAAAAAACACCAGCTGGACAACCACGGCAGAATTCTTCACTTTACTAAAACCTGTTTTTACATGGGAAAGACCACTCAACGGCTACGAGATAGGGTCTATAAACATCTTTCAGACATGAGGAAGGCTGACATTAAGAATGCCCTAGCAAAACATCAGTTAGAGTTTCCCAGACACCGGTTTTTATTTAGAGTTATACAGCATGTATACAAGAATGTGAGGGGTAGTGATAGTAATAATTGAAATCTCAGGATGCAAGCACAGAGACATCCTGGGCTCAGTAATTATGTTAGTATTAAACCTGTTTTGAATGGGCGGAAACTAAAAACAAATAATAAAAAATAACTTGGACTGAGCTGACTTCAGTCAGTAATGATGTAATTTTGGCTCCAATTTTCTACACTTCTGATTGGTTGATTTGTATTATATAAAGCGTGTGTTGTTTTAATCAAATTATAGGATCTGAAGAAGCATATGTTTTATGTGAAAGTGCTTGTCCTTGTTTTATTCATAAGTGGTTTTATTAAAGTGAAGAATTCTGCCATGGTTGTCCAGCTGGTGTTTTTTATGAGGATATGTCTTTTCTATCTGGACATTCAGTATGCATTAGTGATCATTTTCTTTGTATATTTTACTGTCTGTTAAAACTTCCTGAGTATTTTTTTGCAGGTGTACCATGTTGTCAGATGTGCAAATGAGAGTGGAATCATTTGCATATTGTATTATGGTGGCCTGTTGTGTGGAAGTATAGATGTTCATGAAAATGAGAAAGAAAAGGGGACCAAGGAAAGAGTCTTGTGGTACACTGGTGGTGACTTGGAGGTAAGGGGAGACCATGGAGTGCCATTTTACTGACTGATACCTATTGGAGGGGTAACATTTGAACCACAGAAGGGTGGTCTGAGAGAGACCTAGTGAGGGCTTTTGAAGTAGAAGTTTGCTTTGACAAACCGTGTTGAACATGTCTACAAATAAGGAAGAGACTAGTTCACCAATATCTCCAGCTTTATTTATAGTATTGATATAGGTTAGAAAGGCAGTGCTAATTTTATAGGAAAGACAGAAGCCATGTTGTGTAGGGGATAAGGGTTCTTCTTACAAGAGATACTCTAGCAACTGTTTTTGAATACATTTTTCAAGTATATTGGCAAGAGGAGATAAGACTGCTGTAGGTTTAAAGTTATTAATGTCTTTTGAATTTCCTCCTTTGTACAGAACGATAATGTGTGACATTTCCCAGAAAGAGGGAATGTGGGATTCCTGGACTGACCTATTTACAAGGATTGAGACAGGATAAGCGATACTACTTGGTACTAGTTTTGGTACTCATTTGGAAGGTCATCAGCTGAAGAAGAGCACGGGTTGAGTTTGTTTAAGAGAAGTTTTATTTAAGATGTGGGCACTGGTTTGAAGGTGAAAGTGGATGTGCTGATATGTGGCTGTTGGACAGGGGTGGGATTAGATGTTGAGGAATCCTTAGTTAGATATGCTATGCTATTTGTAAAATAAGAACTGAACTGTATTGCATTTTCAAGCGGTGAGTTATCGGGAGACGAGTTTGGGTTGAATTTTTGGCTGGAATGTAAGATTTCTTTAATGGATGTCCAAAATTTTTTAGGGTTGTGTTTAGTATTATTCTGACAGTTATATGTATGCAAAGCTGTAGTTAATTAGTTAGGTAATTAACCAGTATTAGTTAATCAGTTCATTTCGTTCTTCTTGACAACAAATTGAAAACTAGCACTCATAGAAACTACAGTTTCCAAAGACTACAAAAGTGTCACAAATACATTTAGACACACCCACATGCAAAACTCAAACCGTAACCCTACAGAAGAAAGAATACTAAATGTTCTTATATACCATAAAATACCTACAAAGGTTTTTGTACTTTATAAGTACCAAATATCTAAAATACTAAAATGATATGGTGAACCCATGTTCTTTCATACTATTGTTGATTTTTAAGATCTTAAGTACAATTAATACATAATTTACATGAATTCTATATGTAGAACCCTATCTAGTAAGGCTTTTTAATTTCAGAATACATACAATAGAACATCTTTCATTTAGACCTGGATACTGTCCTGCATTGATGTTCAACTGCCATATTAATTCTAAACGTTCTAACTCCAGCGAAACTGGACCCCCCCCATGTTATTGGGTACAATTTGGTCTATTGCCCCGAACAAAAACCTGTAATCCACATTTAGAATTAATATGGTTAATTACCTAACTAATTAACTACTGCTCACTGACTACTTAAGGGCATGCCCTCAATGTTGTTTTTATCTGAAGAAGTCACAGTATTCACTATGACGAAAAGCGCTTCTTTTTTGGATTAAACTGCTTGTTCTTATGTTTTGTGTTTGGTGCCTTCCTTCCTGCAACCAGTTTTCAGTTTTGTGTTCTTTCATCGAGTTATTATAGTATAGTTTTTTTTGTCTTCATTTATGTGCTTTTTAGTATGTTTAAGAAACATTCTGAAGTTTTCGAGATATTGAGGTGTTTTATATTTTTGCCATTCTTTCCATGCTTTTTCTCTATCATGCGATTGTATTTTACTGCTTTTGGATAGACAAATTGCATTATTTAAAAATCCAAAATAACAAGTACTGCAAACCAAAGTCAGAAGGTAACATAAAAATACTTATTAATGTGTTAGCGCTTTCATGGCAATCCAAGTCGCTTCCTCAGACACAGAATACAAACAGTACTTCACTTTTAAAAAAGGAACACCCAATAAAAATGCAGTCTCAATCACATAATTAATGCCTGAACTCAAGCACTTAAAGCTACATCACATAAAGAAATAGACCATAAGTAAAATACATATAAAAATACATATAATATTTATGTTTAAATACATTGTACTTATGAGACAAATATATATATAAGTATAAAATGAAAATGTGTGTTGATGAAATTGCACGTGCATATGTTTGTATATATCTATATATATTTTTTATGTTTATATATATATATATATATATATATATATATATATATATATATATATATATTTATATATTTAACAGGGTGCCCTACTTACCTAAAAATCTTATTTTTTAAAACTGGTTTTATACAGATCCTATCATTTAAACCCTTTCCCAAGTTACCCCGCATTCTAATAATCCATTTTAATTCCAGATTCTCTACTTTATTTTCTATGTCATTGCCCCAGGCATCTTCATATATAACTTATAAGACCTTAAACTTAAATGTGTGTTCAATACCACATATAGATACATGTTTAGATAGAGCATTACTATGTATTAGATTATTGATACTGTAAATATGTACACAGATCCTACCTCTTAGCCTATGGTTGGTTTTCCCAGTATAAAATCTTTGGCATACCTGACACACAGCTAAATATACTATGTGCTTAGTATCACAGTTAGCTGTAGCTTGTATTCTTACAAGTTTCCCTGTATCAGGATGCATAAATTCAACTGTAGAGTCTATGTACCTACACCAATTACATTTAGTACAAGTAAATGTACCCGGCTGAGCCCTAGGTATAATATTATGTGATATAGTTTGTGGATAACAAAGCATCCACTTTAAATTCTTTTTATTCTTATACATGAATTTGGGCTTATTACCTACTATTGAAGCCACTTCCTTATCAACAGCCAAGATCGGCCAATTTCTCATTATAACCTCTTCAATCTGATGTATGTTACTAGAATAAGTTATTGGCATTCTTAGATGTGCCACCCTTCTCTTCTTATCTTTTTGGGTAGGCCATGGACCTTCTGAATAATAAGGTTTACAAGATGTATTATATATTGCTGTATCAATATCATGTGCACTATAACCTCTCTGCCTAAACATGTCATGTAAAAGGTCAATTTCTTTAGCAAAATCTGAATCATTAACATTCAATCTAGATGCCCATAAACCTTGATTACTAACTATATTACGGTGAATATGTGGAGGGTGCATACTCTTACTATGAAGATAATTGTTCCTATGACAGTCATTTCTGTATGTCCTAGTAGACAAAAATTGTTCATTGGTCTTAAAAACTGCCACATCTAAAAGGTTTATAAGGTTCCTGGAGTAATTTATTATAAATTTAAGAAAGGGAGTGGTAGAATCCAAAAACACATGGAATTTCAAAAGGGTATTTTCATCCCCATCCCACAGCAAAAAGAGGTAATCTAAGAACCTATGATAAAAGATGACCTCCTTAAATGCATTGGCAATAAAATTATTCTCCCAATGTCCCATGACAATATTGGCGTAGCTATTGGCACTAGAAGTGCCCATTGCTACGCCTTTCTGTTGCCATATAACTGCCCATTGAAGAAGACCTTAAACTTAAATGTGTGTTCAATACTACATATAGATACATGTTTAGCTAGAGCATTACTATGTATTAGATTATTGGTACTGTAAATATGCTCACGGATCCTATCTCTTAGCCTACGGTCCGTCTTCCCAATATAAAAACTTTGATTGCATTATTTGTTTTCGTTGTTTTCCTTCTAGGGGGTGCAAGGCTATTTAGAAAAGTTGTATTGAATTCAATTACAGCACTGTCTATGGGGAGGATTTTTAAAAAGGTCCAGATAATAGATGATAGTGTAGTAATGAACATTTCTAGGTTAAACTTGGAAAGATTACGTGTTGTTTTACAAATATGCGGTTTAACTAGATGTGTGAGAAGTCTAGTCATATAGGTTGGGAGATGATCAATGAGAGTCTGACATTGTATCTGTGATGGAGTATTTGCTAGGGTCTGATACTAGGATATAGTCTAATAGAGAATTTGATGTCTTGCTATAATGTGTGGGGCTAGGGTCCATTACGTTAATTTCAAAATATCACAGTCTTGAGATTCATAAACTCGATGGCCACAATCTTGAGATTGTGAAAGCTTGAAAGTAGTGAACAAAAAAAAAAAAAAAAAAAGAAAACATGTCAAACCGTGTTTTTGCAGGTGGGCAAGCCCCCCTGCACCCCCCACCCCCTGCAACTTAAATATCCTAATTCCGATATCAGGCTACAGTGAAGAGAATGGTAATGTTCCCGTTCCACACTTTATACCGATGTGTATTACTGTTCTTTCCACTGTAGCACAATCTAGGAGTAAGTATATTTAAGTTGCAAGATGTGTGGGGGTGTAGGGGGGGCTTGCCCCCCTGCAAAAACATAGTTTTACATGTTAGCTTTTTATTTTTTAGTTCACTTCTTAGTTTCAAGATTTCACAACCTCGAGATTGTGGACTCGATTTTATGAATCTCGAGACTGTGGCATTTCGAAATTAAGAAGTGGACCCGTGGGGCTATTAATTAGTTCTGTGAAACCATATAAGTTCATGCCAGATATAGGGAAGTTAGAGTTTATGTACAACCAACTGACATTCACATCACTTAGTATTTTTTTTTTCTTGTGGAAATGTTATGGATATGCAATGTAGGATATCTTCCAGTATAGCTGTATTTCTGCCAGGAGGGATATACATGACAGTAATACATATTTGTTTATAATTGTTTATTTTGAGGAAAGTTCTGCTGAACTGAATTTTGGTGTTGTTTTGCTGTAAGGGGAAATGTGGTAGGTACTGGGAAATATTAAAGCAATACCACCACCTTTCCTCTTTATACAGTCACCATGAATGATATTATAACCAGGAGGTGTGATTTTGGAGTAATGTATGCTGGGTTTAAGCCAAGTTTCAATTACAGTGAGAACATGAGGTTTATGTTGGGTAATCCAGACATGTAGTTCAACAGTTTTATTTCTTATACTTCTAACTTTTATTGCAGCAAAAACTAGATCACCAACATTGGGAAGTAGCTGTTGTTGGGTTACACTAATGTGTGGGAGAGAATTATCTTTGTGTTAATTTTGAGAGTTGGGGCCAGGATTAGGGTGTGCATCTCCTCCTAGAAGGATTTTAGTATACTGTGGAGTTATGCATACTTGTTTTTTGGAGAAAATTCTTGCACTTAATTTTGTTTTGGTTTGAGTTGAAGTGCAATTAATCAGCTTACAAATAAATAAATCAATATATTATCTGTCTATCCCAGGCAGGTCAGTTTACACAGTCCTTGAAAAATGCAATTCATAGACAATGTTTGTCACAATGGGGAATATCTCTTCAGTTAATCTGCATGTCTCGGAGTCACATTTTTCTACCACTCATGTTGACAGCCCTTTGTGGTGGTAGTTTACTCTGGGAATCCATGCATCATGTTGGCAGCGGCAACCCCCAAATTACACAGACACACATTCCCACCCCATGTCTACACAGATATGCACTCAACCCTGTGACATATGATTGGACTTGTAGACCCACTCAGCTATTCATCCTCATGCATGTTACAGCACGCACACATACACACACACACACACACACACACACACACACACACACACACACACACACACACACACACACACGCACACACACACACACACACACACACACACACACACACACACACACACACACACACACACACACACACACACACACCAACACTCTCCATCCCCTACCTAAACCCCCTTCTGAGCCATCTAATCAGTAACAAATTAAATAATGCAAGAAAATAGAACTAAACAAGCCACCTAAGAGTATTCATAGAAAATATAAAAATGCTGTTCAGGTATGTACAGGTAATGAAACTGACAACGTTTGAAGTGAATAGACAGGCAAATCTGTAACAATATTTTTTGCAAAACAGTTATATGAGTTTTATATTTCATTCATTATCTTTGAAGCAGTTACAATTAATATCCTTCATCAAATACTTTTTTAATTTTGTTTTGAAGCCTGCCATGTTTTTTTTTTCTGATGTATGTTTGATAGTAGTTCCATATTAATGGTTCTGTTCTAAAGAATGCCATTTTACCATTTTCCTGAAAGGGGATCTCAAAAATGAGACTGCTTTGGTTTCAGAATCTCTACGTGAATAAGTTTGTTGTCTTATAGAAAGTAAAAATTTAAGTTAGGGCAGTATTGGTGAGTAATGATTCTGAAACAAAGTGATTACTGTTCTGTGGACTGGCAGCCAGTTGACTCATCCTGCAGTGGTGAGTTTGTGTGCCCACTAAAAAAGCTAAGCGAAAGATTTTGTTTTCTGTCATTTGAAGAAGACTGGTATTAGTAGAAGTATGGAATGTTATTAGTGGAAAGCCGTACTCTAATTTAGGGATTAGTACCTTTGTAATTATAGCTTGGCAGATACAGGGAGAGAGAAGGTGTAAGATTTTTAGTGGTGTTAGCTAGCATCTTGTTACTGATAGTTTCAGTCTGTTGCTTAAAGCTGAGTTTAGGGTTTACTATTAGTCTTAGCATTTCAGATGTAATACTAAGGGGAAGAAATCATCTTGAAGATCTTTGCTTAGTAGCAGGGATAGTTTTGAAAGTGTTGATGGGATCCAAAAACCATGATCCCCAATTTTGATGTGTTTATGCTAAGATGATTGGAGGTAGCCCAACTTGTTAATTCTGTATAATTTTGTTGCATCCTTAGAATCAAGCTATGGAAGGATTTGTCTGAGTCCACCATGAATGTATCACCATAAAAAACAACTGCATTCGTGTTGTTATAGATAAAGTTTATAATGTATATAGAGTAGTAGTTGTGCTGTAGCCTTTATGGAAACCATGATGCTTATCACAAAGGGTTCCTTAGTCTTTTATGTGTTTAAATATTTGATTATAATCTATTTTTTCAAAGATTTCAGTGAAAGAATAGAGGCTACTAATGGTCATCTAGTCTTTCAGTGCACTGTTTGATGCTACCTTGGGTAGGGGCAGAATAATGGCATGCTTAACTGAAGGTGGTATGATGCCAGATGTTACAGATTATAAGTTACTGTTTTTAACAATTTTTGAAAGGTCCCCTTAAGTAAGGCTGGGTGAAGTGTGCCATCTCTGGCAACTACCATTTTGTCAAGCCTATTCACTATTTTTGTAGATTTTTTTAATATGAAATTTCCTTGAAATGGACAATTGGGCAGAAGCCCGATAGTGGATGAAATTAAACTGGCCCAGGAGTAGTTAGACTGGAAAGGGATCTCGTATATGTATACATACATACAAATGTTTCAAGTACGGGCATTAATGCCCTTCTAGCTTGCCAATATACCAAAACACTTGTTCCCATAGTTAATGTCCAGGCTGTTCTTAAAAAATATCTAAACCAGTACTTGCTTTAATGTAATTTGGTAGTCTGTTCCAAACATCAGCTACTCTGTCAGAGAACCATTTAGTACATTTCTCATTCCTATGGAATCTTCTACATAGGTTATCTAATGATTTTCTAGTACTTTTTGAAAATCCCAAACATTCCCAGAGATAGTTGTCCCTAAATGCCTTATATACCTGAATAAGATCTCCTCTTAAATATCTGTAAGAGGCACTGTACAAGTTCAGATATTTTTGTCTTTCATAATAACTTAGATTTTCACATCCATGGATGCCCATGGTATATTTCTGCTGTACTCTTTCCAGTTTATTTATGCTTGTTTTCCTATAGGGTTTCCTTATTGTTATTCCACACTCACGTTTGGGTCTAATGTAACTAACAAACAATGACTTCATTATGTTTGATTTCCTAGACCTTATAAATCTTTTTATACAACCTTTAGTTGTATAACTATCATTAGCCAATTGGTTGATATGATTAGAAACACTCATAGTTGAATCTACCCATATACCCAGGTCCTTAAATGAGTCTACAGTTTCAATCACTGTGTGCTGTATTAAATATTCACCTTTCAGTTTATGTCTCTCATTTATAATAACATTCAACAGTGTTAAGAGGTAAAATATATACTCAGAGAAACAATAGATTTCACTGGGGATGATGTGGGTGGTGTCTTATAAGTGATATGTTTTTCTTCTTTAATATCCTTTCAGACTTGTATAGGTCTGGAACTTACAGTAGTTTCTTCATTCCTAATACATACTACCTTGGCAATTTTTGTATCTGATTTATTGGCTTTTCTGAAGGCTTAGTAGGGTTGGTACAGCTGATTTTTAAATTGGTTAACTTTCCAGGTTTTCCAAATGGCACCTCTCTGTTTCATGAACTGCATTACGTTTGTTGTAAATCATGGGCAACATTTCCCTTTAAGTCTCCTCACTGTTAGATAAAATTGAATGTTCAATATCTTTATTAGCTGAGTAGAAAAGTAGGCAAGAGCAGTATTAGGTTCAGTCCATATATACAATAGTGACCAATCAGTGACATTCAATGGCTCTATGAAGCAATTTCCTTAGTTTCAGATACTGACCTATCATTATTTGATATGTTTTTTTTTTATTTTCTAAAAAGACCTGACCAAAGCAAATGGGCAGTCATCAATAAGATTATTAGATGAGATTATGTAGTGTTTTTCACTTTTATCCTGTAGTTGGTAAAATTAAACCAAGTGTTGGACATTTATTTGTGATGGGGTTAGACCTCATAATGTCTTTCACAATATGCCCAAGGTCCTTTAGACTGAGACAGTGTGTTAGATGGAGTCACCTAGTATAACAATATGAGTTGGGAGGGTGGCTGAATGGTTAAGGCATTTGCCTTACACACACAAGGTGCAGGGTATGAGTCTCACAAAGGATATTTAGCTAGGCTTAAAATGGCTCGCAAGGGCAGTTAGCTTAGTACTAATCTATGAAACTATAACAATAGTTTTAGGAATACTTATGGTGTTTATTTCATTCAATATATTAACTAATGAGGGAGAAGGAAAGTAAATTATACTGCTGTGCAGTTGAGTATGGTGACCTATACTTAGCTGGACTTTAATCCAGTTTGGGTCTGCAACACTTAACGCACTTGGCTGTTGTATAGTCTTGATTGATAGACTTGTATTGCTTCTAGTTAGGAGCATTGCAACCTTATTTTTGTACCCTGCATGAAGTCAGTATATATTGACTAATTTGTTGTGATGTGAGCTGAGTAAATGATTTTTTTTGCTATGATTCAGTGAATGCTAGTAAGTGTGGATTTTTATTTAATAAGCATGCCTTGAGGATGGACTATTTACTGCTTATGTTATTGATGTTTACTAAGGCACTTTTAAAGTTTTTAAAGGCTTTTTTATTGTTTTGTGGTGCATTGTGGTTGATTATGGTTGTTATAAGAATTGGATTTTGTTGCATATTTTGAGTGACGACTGTAGTTGTGGGACCTGGATTTTGGTGGACATCCCCTGCTAAAATCATTAGTAATATTCCTAAATATAGATTGGTAAGTTTTTTAACAAATTTTTGCAGGGGGTTTAAGTGTTCTTGTGTGATTTGTTCTCACAGTATAAACTGTTTACAGGCAATGAATCTGGGGTATTATTTGAGGTGGTCTGGATAGAAGGACGGAGAGATAATTGAATAAGTTATAAGTGGATGGTTACACATATGTTGTGGGGTGGTAAATAGTTGCATAGAGACAGTATCTGTAAGGTATATGCACAATTTTATGCATGACTAGAGGAACTGGGAATGGAAGTGGTTATGTTTAGAGCAAGAGAAAAAAATGAAAAGAAAATTAAATGAGAAAGAACAGCTGTGTCCCCGCTGCTGCGAAGGACGGTAAAAGAGAGAAAATGGCAGTGTAAAGTAAAGAAAGATATAGGAAAGGTCTTCGCTGCCACCAAGGAGTTTGCATTAATGTGTCAGAGTTAGAAACAAAACAGAAATACTAGGATATAGACTGCATTTGTTGCAACAAAGGATAGCGTTATGAGAAAAGTGAAAGACAACATATTTGTTAACTAGGAGTCCAGTCCAATAAGAAGGCACAAAAGGACAGGACATGACAGAGATATGTGGAAAGTGGTGGTATAAATCTGCTTACCAGGAGTACAGTGAAATAAGGACAGGATAACAGATTGTCCTTACTGGACTTTTGTGTGGTAAAATGAAAGAGAAGAGCAAAGATGGGTAAAGGAGAGAGAATATCCTTTTGTTTATTAACATTATAGTATATTAGGAGGTTGTGGAACAGTGTAGCAGGATGAAAGGTACGAATTTAAAGAGGTTAAGGGGAAATGATAACAAATGGGCCTTTTGTAAATATTTGAGAACATAAGTAATCTGAGAGGTTATAAATGAGTTATGGGTTTCGTTGAATACTTATGATGATGTATGGAATAGAATAATACATTTATCTGAAAAGAGGTGTGAACTTATATTTGATTGATTTATCTTTGTTTTTGTTAATTATATAAGTGATAGATGGACTGCTGTTGTGGATTCGATTGGTTTGTGTTTTTGTATTTTCATGTCACTGGATAGGGGTATAGATAAAATGTATAGGTATAAATGAAATGATATGGTGGAGAGTGACAATGGGTATAGGGTAGTTTGTGAAACAAGCAAAGTGTAATAAGGCTGAGTGGACTACACTCTCAAAGTGCATAAAAATCAGTCAGTAAGTAGCTGAGCTGTTCAGCAATGATGAACATGAGGCAAAAGTGATCTGTTCTCTATAAGAGAAAAAGAAGAGAGTGCATTAAGCATTTTATAAACCTAAAATAAAATGAAGTACTTTGAGAAAGAAAGAGGATAGATTAGAACTGTAAT
This sequence comes from Protopterus annectens, assembly GCF_019279795.1. Classification (NCBI taxonomy): domain Eukaryota; kingdom Metazoa; phylum Chordata; order Ceratodontiformes; family Protopteridae; genus Protopterus; species Protopterus annectens. The sequence goes on along the minus strand of NC_056743.1, from coordinate 1,520,800,534 downwards.
GGACACAGCCCACACTATCCCATCTGCTGCTGAGTGTGGGAAAGGTAGAGCAAGGGCAGCTGAGAAGGCGTGAGAACTAACATGAAACATGGAAGTGGGAGGGCTGCTTGCAAATAACCTTATGGGTGAGTCACAGTATTTGAAATTCAAGGGCAATGTCAGTCTATGGTTTTCCCATCAGGTTAGAGCAGTCAGAGAAATTTAACGACGGAAGTTCTCAGTTATGGAATTTCAATTAGAGAACAGTAACTGAATTGCACTACACTGTTTGAGCCACAGTAAGAGAAAATCGTCAAAATGTAACATTATTACTAATCATTGTAACAGTAAAAATGTTTCAAGTTTAAAGTTATGATCAGTGTTACATTAAGATAAATTCTGTGTACTAATAATATTTAAGGTGCGTTACATTTAACTTGGACTGATAAGCTGTGGTGGTACAGCAGTAGCATTGTTGCCTCACAGCAAGAGGTTCTCCTGTTCGATTCTCAGCTGGAGTGCCTTCTGTGTGGAGTCTGCATATCCTCCCCACGGTCGAGTGGCCTCTGAAAGACATGTGTGAATGGGTGTGCCTTTGCTGAAGGTTGGGTGTCAGGCTGGCAACTTGGTACCATAAAAATTGACAGCCAATCATTAGCGGACTGGAGTTCTGCTGTGGCGACCCTTAACCGGGAAAAGACAGACAACAAAATTTAACTTGGACTGATGGGTTCTTCATTGTAACAGTAAAACTGTTTCAAGTTTAAAGCTATGATCAGTGTTACATTAAGATAAATTGTGTGTACTAATAACATTTAAGGAGCGTTACATTTAACTTGTACTGATGGATTCTTCCTTGTAGCAGGAGCCTCAGCAGTTGTTGTGCTATTTTTTTTTATTTTACCTTTTTGTTGACTGGGTGAGCCCTCTGGAGAAATTGTCTCTCTTCAGGGTTAATCTAGGAGCACTGTCTGGGTATGTGTCAGAGTCACACATTATTTCACAGCTAAATAATAGACACACTGTCAACAAGTATCACATCCAAAAAATATTGCTCATATTATGATGCAGCTGTTTACTGCAATCAGTTTCCTTCCTTTACATCATAACTACTCTGGTTCATGGATAGTTGCTAGGCTTACAGTCCAGGAGGCCCCTGAGGAATGTAGCCCAAATTTCCAGTTGCCCCAAAACACTGCCTGGTTAAGTGACTTACTCAATGACAGGACAGGGCAGGGCATAAATACGAGACAAAATCAAACATGTTCTCCAAAATCTGAGACAGATAAGAACAGACTACTCTAAATCACGTAAGATTTAACAGAATACTAGGTTTTGCATCAACATGTAGTTTATGAAACACATAACTATAAAACTGTGATTGACAGTGATAGACTGTAATCCTCAGTGATTTAACACACACAAGAAAAAAAGAAAGCTAATTTAGGCCAGGTAGCTGGTGGAGGATTGAGATTCTTGTCTTCCATAGCTAAAGTGCAGGGTTTGACTCTCAGCAAGTCCCCAAACTAGGGCATTACACACATACACACATGCACACACCTAGTTAAAACTGTGCAGTATGCTGCATACAATTATTTAAAAACTCTGTCATTAATATGCAAATAACTTGGTGCTCAAAATCTCACACCAAAAGTAAATCATGTGTTTCATAATTCAATGATTGTAATACACTGGCTGCAGATAAATTGCTTGGCATTATGCTGCAGTCCAGCTGCTCCATTCAGTCACTTGCACACTTTTCTATGTGCACACAAACTGGACATCTAGTCCTACCTCAGTCTTATAAACAAAATCGGACCATGTTAGCCCCTATATTAAATTGTATAATGAACTTCAAATTTAGATCACAACAGAAAAATAGGGAATAATTTTTTTTTTGCTAAAATCAAGTGTTTTCTTTTCTCAAAAAACAATTTGCTTTTCTGAAGCAGTTCTTGAAACTATATGACTTGAACACTTGCCCTTCAGGTAAACTTCTGTACCCTAAGTTTTAATAATAATAAAGGAGTTGATGTCCAGTGCTTAGACTATGTTTTTTATTTATAAAATGCAAAACAAGTGTCTGAGAAAATAGTACTATTTTTAAATCTATTATAATGTAAAACATATCGCTGTTTTTATGTGATACATTAGCTGACTAATGTATTTAAGCAACACCTGAAAGGCTAATGGTACAGTGGTTAAGGTGTATGCCTTTCAAGCACTATATGTAGGGTTTGATTCTCATCACTGGCAAGAACTTGATAAATTGAAGATGGGTTGGGAGGGTGGCCTAATAGTTAAGATGTTTGCCTTGCAAGCACAAGGTACAGGGAATCTCACAAGGGATAATTGGCTATGCTTAAAATGGCTTGCAAGGGCAATTAGCTTAGTACTAATCTATGAGCCAATACCTGTAGAGATGTTGAGTTACCAGGTGAGCAATAATACAGGTGTGAAATGGGTGTATTACAGACCTCTCAACTGTCCCTATTTTGGAGGAATATACCTAAGTTCAGCCTGATTTTCTCCTAAACACAATGTCCATATTTCTGGAGGTATGTCCCTATTTTCAGGAATGACTTACCCCTTCACACAATGTCCTGAATCTCCCTCACCGCACACAATATTTTAAGCTTTCTAGTACACTGGAAACCACACTATATGACCAATATACTAGTTGCACAAATAATTAAAAAAAAGAGGACATGTATTTTACATCTCAGTTTTTTAGAAGCAAAAATAAATTACCCTGTATTTTGCAATACAGTTCATTAAAGTCTACAACAAAAAGACAGTGTAAAATCTAAAGGGCTTATATTTTTCTATCATTTTTCACTTTATATTGTGTAAATATGTTTCTGGGTAGTATTCCACACTCCTATTGGAAGCAGTAAGAATTATGTGGTATTTGGTATTTAAATTAGCAGGAAGAGTTATATGCTATTTAATATTTGAATTTATGCTAATCTGTGGTGGTGCTGCAGTAGCATTGTCGCCTCACAGTAAGACGTTGTCCTGTTCGATTCTCAGCTAAAGCGTCTTCTGTGTGGAGACATGCGTGAATGGGCGTACCTTCATTGAAGGTTGTGCGTCAGGGCTGGCAACTCAGCACGTAAAAATCTACTGCCAATCATTAGCGGACCGGAGTTCCGCTGTGGTGACCCCTAACTGGGAAAAGCCGAAAGACACAACAACAACAACATGCTAATTAGAGGTCCAGACTTTTGGCTGGACATACTTACATTTCATGGGCCTTTTTACCTATTTTCAGTGTCTGCAGGCCTTTTCATGGGCCTTTTTACCTATTTTCAGTGTCTGCAGGCCTTTTCATGGGCCGTTTTACCTATTTTCAGTGTCTGCAGGTTAAGTGGTATTGTTATTACTAGTGATGCTAAGACAAAATTATTATCTATTTCAGGAGAAGAAAATGGAGATGTACATAACAAGAAAGTAATAACTATTAACATAGTTCGCTTGGGACTGTCACTCTTGATACTTGGTGCCTGTGTGATTGGTCTAACCTTTTGCTAAAGTTCAGGTCTGAGGTAAGAAATGCACTTAAACTTTAAGATAAGAAAATGCAAGTTATGATCTTCCATAATGCTTTTGACCAGCTGTTAATTTCATTAACTACCTTGTGTTTGCTCTCAAATTTAATTTGCAATTATGTTTATGGCACAAACTCTTATAGAGTCCTTCACTAGACAGCAGTAGGCATAACTGATTAAGCTGTTTGTGTTACCCTTACAAGCTTTCCATGAGTCTGGTTATCTTACCTAAGAATGTACTTAACCTTTAACCATTTTATATGAGATATCCTGAAAGCTTGTAGGATGCATGCAAACTCTGGCTGTTTTCAGTACATCCATATATTTTACTTATATGCACATGGACTGTCACAAAGACAGAGTGTGACATGCATCCTGTTTTATGAACCTAACAGCTTGCATATCTTAGCATTTCATAAGGATGCTTCATGAGTACGCACACAGATAAGGAGTTTATTTCCACAGGTGACAGACTGTAATAAGATAAAAGTACTCCCTGATTTTTACTGGTGCTATGCTTGTTGTCAAATACCATTAAGGTATATAAACTAGCTACAATGATTTGCATATCATGTGGTATACAAAGAAGTTTCACACAATTCAGTTGGAATATAGACTTCATGGAGGTTACACAATATATCCTGTCTCAATGCTGCGGATGAGTTTTTCAGATTTTACCAGGCCGTTATTTTTATTTACACAGTACAGGTTAGAGCTGTTTGTTGATACTATTAATTTTCATATTTTGATTCAACAATATGCAGATGCTTTTAAACACACTCATTTTTCCATTTGTTTAATTTAGAGGAATGTCTTTTTCCAGCACTGATTCTGCAAGCTTGCTTAAATACCAGAGCATTCTTCCTGTCATGCTTATATATGTACCTTTTGCAAGTGTTATTTAAAAAGATACAGTCAGTTTGCTGTTTCATTCTCACATGCCTGGCATTTTTGTACCCCTTACATTTGCAACTTATCCTACCTTTTCTTCTCATTTTCCTTATTTGACTCTCATTTTTTGCACACATTCCATTATCAAGTAATTCTTCTAAATGTGCAACAGTAATTTCACTTGCACACATCTACAACTTTTGATAAGGCCACTCTTAAGAATTTGCCCACTGCATCATTATTTATTTTACCCCACATTATTTTTTCTCTTAAATAATCAGGCAACTCAGCAAATTCATTCTCCAGTACCATTCTTCATGTCACTAACATGCATCTACAGTCCTGTAGAACATTATGCATGTAAAGAACAAATGCCAGATAAATGTCAAATTCTTTCTGGACTTACACTAATTATTTTATTTTACTGAAAGTTCTGTTATTTTATCTTTCATAGATTTATAGGTAGTTACTAAGCATACAATCCTTGATGCTATTATGGAACCCTAGCTGAAATTCTCAATTGCCAAAAAGCACAATCTGGTTAAATCAGTTGCTCAACAAACCCTTCATCACGGGAATTAGTTCTTTAACAACCCATATTTTTAATCCTCATCATAAACTGCTAAATTGAAATGTATAACTATCCTGTGTGAGTATCAAACTTACTACTATCAGTGTTTGAGACTAACACACTACCTACTTTACTAACAAGGCATCTGCCTGAATCCTCCCTGTGGATTTCAAGACCATACTCTACCCACTCTGCTAACAAGGCTGTTGCTTTTGTGTTAGGACATGAATAAATGAGTCTTTGTGGGTTCTCTTCACGCAGCTTTATTACATAAAAACACATTACTGCTGTTGACTATTGACTCTAACTTAAGTAACTTACATAGAATTAATGACTATGATCTTGAGTGGTTACTCGCTAGCTGCCTCTCCAAAATGGCACTAATGTTGTGCATGTGTGTGTGTTATATACATGCACGCACAGCCTCATTCTTAAAGATACAAGCACAAGCACTTTACACTCGGATCTACATCCTCCCTCTTTGAGAATTAGATTATGCAATTGTGATGAGACTGTTTAGTATGCAGAAATCACAGGTAATCCATAGATATGTATTATACAGTATTAAACATATAGGTATATACAGTCAAGTCCACATTGCTGCATATTTCATGCTTGGTTTAGATACTCGTCCATATCATGTGACATAAAATTGGGAATTGGATTTTGCAACTGGGACAGCTTCTGCAAAATGGTTTACCTGTGGAATGTTCAAATCACTTTCTGGAATGAATCAGACTTTTGAACACATTCTGGTCTGACAAAAGTGTCTGACTCATTCTTAGATTTAGAATTTGCATCACAAATACAATGTTGCAATTGTGATGATGATGATGGTCCTGGTACAGGAAGAAGATGCTTGCAATTCCTCCTATACTCCATTCCTTTGGAATTTACCAAATAAGATCTCGGCTTGGCACAGATGCCTGTAATCTGTTGTATTCAAGCAAATCCTTTTGTTGTCTGGATTCATACTGTCTCTCCTTCCCTCAACAGGTGAAGCAGTCGGCTTGATCAGTCGTAACTAGATTTCTGTATATTATGCTTCTTAAACAATTGCGCCTTGATGGTTTTAGTGTTCTTCGACTCAGGCTGCAACAAACTTGAAATGGGTAGCATAGTTCTAGTTTGCCTGGAAAGTAGTCTTTGAGCAGGTAAGCGAAGAATATCATCACGGGATATGTTTCTGAGATTAAGCAAATTCAGGAATATGTCAGTATTGTCACACTTTGACCTTTCAGGTAATTGCTTTGCACTCTGTACTGCTCTTTCAGCTAGACCATTGGATTGAGGATATTCAGGACTACTAGTGACATGTACAAAGTCCCATTCTTTTGCAAATGTTTGAAACAACTGACTAGTAAATTGAGTGCCATTGTCAGAAAAAAATTTGTGTGGACTACCATAAACTGAGAAATGACATTTCAACTTAGTAATAACAGAAGTTGAGGTTAAGTTAGGTAGTAGAGCAATCTCAAACCAATTTGAATAAGAGTCTACCAAAACTAAGTAGTGTTGATTGTTCCACTCAAAGATATCAGTTGCTACAGTAGACAAAGGTAGTTCAGGAAGTGGACTTAGCTGAAGCAGCTCTCTTTATAAGTGTGATCTGGTACTATTGCATACTGAACAAGTAGAAAGAACTCTATCAATATTTTTTGGTAATGAAGGCCAAAATATTAATTCTCATGCTCTTCTCTTAGTAGATGTGGTTCCTGGGTCACCACGATGCAAACATTTGAATATATTCTTGTAAGGAAGCCAGAACAACAGTTTTAGGCCTTTGAAAATAATGCTATCTTCCATGAACAATTCATCTCTGTAAGGAAAATACGTTTGCATTTCAGGTGATATACTAGATTGTCTTGATGGCCATCCAACATTAATATAATGATTGAGCTTCTGTAAAATTGGATCAGTCTGAGTATGATCTCTTAACTCATCAAGTCTAGTGGTGGAAAAATTGCACACTGACATCACATCAAAGTCAAAATTCTTTGCATCAAGCTGTTCTGTTGTAATTCTAGGAGATCTGGATAAGGTATCAGCCAGATAAAGCAATTTACCTTTAGTGTAGACCAATTTGAAATCGTACATTTGCAATTTGAGCATCATTCTTTGTAATCTCGCTGGAGCAGAATGCATAGGTTTCTTTAGAATAGTAACTAAAGGTTGAAGATCAGTTTTAATCTGAATAGCTCAATCATAAATATAATCATGAAACTTGGAGGATGCCAACAGGTTCTTTTCAATTTGAGCATACTGCATCTCAGTTTGTGTTAGTGTTCTAGACGCATAGGCTACTGGTCTGCTCCCTTGAAGTATAACTGCACATAAACCAAAATTTGAAGCATCATAGGAAAGAATGACTGGTTTGTTCACATCATAGTATCTTAACGTAGGTGGGGTGGCAATTTTCTGCTTAAGGTCTTCAAATGCCTTCTGATGATTGATGTTCTAACCATGACTATGCAACATTTTTGCATGTTAGCTCTCTTAAAGATACTGTCAACTCACTGAAGTCTGGTATAAATTTGCCTAAATAATTGACCATGCCCAGAAAATGCTATAAACTTTGTACCTTATCTGGTGCTGACATCATTAGAATAGCTGCTTCTTTGGTCGGGTCTGGTCTCAAGCCTGTACTTGTAAACAAATGTCCTAAGTATGTAACTCCTGGAATCCCAGTCCAGGTTAAGCAGAGTCCCTCACTGACTCTCTTCAAGAGGAATCGTGATGAGTGGATGGGAGATCGTAGGTTTACCCCGGGGTATCACTTCTGTGTCACTGTTAGACAGAGGCACAGTATACTAACCTCGAAAAAGGGCATAGCAAAATTAATTTAAAATGGATGGCGAAAGCCAAACATACTCTGGCTAGGCTTATAAATGCCCTAGGGCAGATAGCCTAGTATGAACCTATGAACCTATGAACCTAAGTCTGAAGTTGCTCCTCAGAGGATTGAGCTTTAAGTTCACTTCACATACTCTGTCTAGACTTTCTTTAGGTTTCTGTCATGATTTGCTTCACCATTGCCTTCAACCAACAGATTGTTTACTTTTATGGCACATGGATAACCTGAAATAATTTGCTCCATTGCATGCTGGAAGACTTCACTTGCAGAATTTATTCCAAATGGCATCCTTAGAAATCTGTATCTGCCAAACAGAGTACCAAAGTAGTTAGAAATGAAGATTTGCAATCTAGCATCACTTGCCAAAATGAACTCTTTGCATCCAAAACAGAAAATACAGTGGTATTCGGTATTAGAGCTGCAACTTCTTCAACTGTGCAACTGTGCTCATTGGATGATATGGTCTTTTTAATGCTTTGTTCAAATCTCTTGGGCCAATGCATGTTCTGATTTTTTTCTGAGCCTTTCTTGTGAGTGGCTACCATGGATGACACCCATTCCATTGGTTCTGTGACTGGACAAATCAGACCTTGCTGCACCACTTTATCCAACTGAGCTTTAACTTTATCTTGCATTGCTATTGGAACTCTTCTTGCAAGTCTGACTACTGGAGTGACCTCTGGGTCTACCTTCATGGAATACATAATTGAAAGTTTGCCTAACTTCTCATCAAAAACATCAGCATACTCTGAGAAAATGGCTTCGGAAAAATTGAAACTTGGAACTGCACTCACATGATGAACCTCTTTAGCAAAAGCAAGCAGATTCATTCTTAAACTATCTCCGAGACCCAAAAAGATTGCACTGGTCTTCAGACTACATAGAATAACAAGTTGTAGCAGTTCTCAGCCAAATAACATGAAACTATCACTGAACCTTCGATTTGAATTTCTTCACCTCCATAAGCAACAAGTCTTTCACTACTGGTTACATTGAGTTGTTTGTTAGTTCTCACTCTTGCAAATGTGTCTGCTGATATAACATTACACTTTTAACCAGTGTCTTCTTTGAGCTCTGTGGATTTTCCATTGATCCGGACAATACAAAACACTTCACTCCTTGTTAATACGTTTACTTCATCAGCTCTTCCACCAAGCACTGATACACCATCTACATAGAAAGCTGACTGCTTCGTCTTTACTTGATCAACTTGCTTTTTTGTGTGACCTTTCTTTACAACTGTGTGAGGCTTATTGATTTGCAAAACTTTTGGAAATTATTCCATTTTTTACACTTGTGACATTGCTGACCATATGCTAAGCACTTCTCTCTTTTAGACTCTCTTTTAGACTCATGATTCACATCACAATTGCAACAGTTAATAATAAAGCTAGATTTTTTTGCTGAATCATGCTTGTGTTGCACTGAGCTGGCACTGGAGCCCGCACCTTTCTTGGAACCTTCTGGAAAACATTGTGGCTTCTTTGGAAATCCAGTAGCTGCCATATGATTAGACATGTTCTTGTTTGCCACATGTTGCATACTATCTACATGTGCTCTGGAACCAACTGAAACCATGCTCTTGTCACTCGCAAGCATATGTGCGTGTTTTTCTGTCACCTCATGGATTTGACAAATCTCTATGGCTTTATTCAATGCTAAATCACTGTCACGAAGTAAAATCTTTCTCACAGCAGCACTGTTAGTACCACAATCAAGCCTGTCCTTTATCAGCTTATCTTTTAGATCACCAAACCGACACGCCTTAGCTCTGTTTCTCAAGTCAGTTATATAAGCTGCAAATGTTTCCCCTGGTTTCTGATCTCTTGTATAAAACAAATGCCTCTCAAATGTAATATTCATCTGGGGGTTACACATTTCTTTGAACTTGCACTTCAAATACTCTGGGTCTTCCCTTGATTCAGCTTATACAACAATAGGGCAGTCTGCACCTTCTCCTTCATATACTGCTGGGGCATACACTAATGAACGCTCTCTTTCTACGGCCTCTGACCCAGCTAAGTTTAGCAAAATGAATGCCCTGGTGCATGCATCTCTATCTGCATAAGTTGCTTGTGTGAAAATATTGTACTCTTGCTCAAATATTCTCCAGTTCTCTGCAATATTGTGATCAAATACAAGTGGTAGGGGGTTTCAAAATCCATCTGCCATATCAAAACATACCAGTGAAGGGGGTTGCAAATAAGCATAAATATACACACATGTACATATGCCATAATTAATGCCAGTAATTCTAATTACTCTATAAAATTACCTTTAAAATTTCCTCAGTACTTAGTTGAACAAAAAGCAACTGTTTACACATTGAGGAGGAGCACCACACAGCTTTAGTCTTGTTGTGATTTTTAACTTTGTAGATTACATAATAAAGCAACCAGTTTGGTGGATATGGGTGTCTTGAGGCTGAGGCAATGCAGCAATTGTCTCTTGTTTACTGATAGCCACCTAATTCTTAAACAAACTGATACTGTATGAGAGATATAGTTACACAGTGTCACTGGAGGCAAGGCTGTCACATATAATTATAATACCAGCTAGGTTGTCAGAAACACACACATACTACAACAACCATACATAGTAATAGACCAGACACATAGACTCACATATGCTGAGGCCCTTAAATGTAATCTTACTAAGCCCTAAAGGCCTCCCAGACATTGTACTTACAATAAATATCCTCAGGTACATCAAAAGCATTCTAACAAAATAATACCCACCATGACACATAGAGCCACAGCTTATGGCATCTCATCTTCTAAGTCCATAAGTCAAACCACCACCCAACGCAATATTCGGGTCTATATTATATTGTCGACAGCTGAAAATGTAGACTCTGAATTGTTCGACACCAAAATGTCGAACTACAAAAATAGCGAATGGCCAAAACACCGATTTCTTTCCATTGGAAAGAAATCGATTGGCCAAACACCAACAGCACACATAAACAAATATATTTAGGTGGGGGGCTTCACCCCCCATACCCGTCAAACTGAGGGGCTGTGCCCCCCTCACCCCCCTAACTAAATATTCTAACTCCGAGACCGCACTACACTCAGGGAAAGAGCAGGTGTCAGAGAATGGCCATTTTGGCCATTCGCTATTTTTGTAGTTCGACATTTTGGTGTCAAGCAATTCAGAGTTGACATTTTCAGCTGTCGACAATATAATATAGACCCCAATATTCTGGTCATAGGAGACTCCATTGTGAGACACACACATGTTCCACTCATCAGGCTGTGTAAAGAAAGAGTCATGATCACTTGCTTATCAGGGTTCAGGATCCGCCATTACACACACACACACACACACACACACACACACACACACACACACACACACACACACACACACACACACGCACGCACTCAGGTCATTGAACCACAAGTACCAGTATGACTGAGTCATAGTCCATGTGGGTGCAAACAAAATGAGGTGCACCTCCATGACTGCATGAAGAGACAGACATGATAGAGCTCTTGGACTATGTGTCCCAGGCCAGTTTGAGCCTAGCACTGAGCAACATTCTACCATCTCCAAGTATTATGCCACAATATGAACAGAAGATAATTCACTTTAATAATTGGATTATTTATTTGATGTCATTTGAAGGGGGTACTATAGTTGTCCACCTGGGAGGATATGGTTGACAGACCATGTTGCTTTGCCAGGGATGGTCTGCACTTGTTCCTTCTTGGCTTTAGAATATTGACTAAAATTATCCCATCCACTGTCTTTTTTGGGTAGTTCCAGCCTGATAAACCTTACAGCATAGCAATAACAAACCCATGAAAATCTAAAGATTTTACTGCTCAGTGCCATAAGTTTAAACAAGAAGTTCCACTCCCTGCAAGCTCTGCTCATCCTGGAGAATTTAGACATATGTGCATTTGCTGATAGATGGCTTAAAGCCACGGAGAGTACCCCAGCAGTGCAGGGCTATAATGTCTTCAAACATTTAGACCAGCTACTGCTCAGAAAGGGCAAAAGGTGAAGGTGTTTCGATTTACATCAAAAACCAACACACCTCAAGGCTGGTCAAACAGCATGACTCACTTGAGCTCTATGTTCAAATTACCTTAGGCAAACTCCTACACCATATCCTTGCAGGCTACAGATCCCCCTCTATGACTCAAGAAACCCATAACACATACTTAAACATATTGGAGATGCTCCATATTCAACCCTACACCATATTTATAGGTGACAACTATACCACTGTAAAACGGGAATCATAAACCACCTCAAACATGCAGACCCAGAGATTCCTGGACTTTGTAAATGCAAAAACCCTGAACCATTTAGTCTGTACACCCAGTAGGGGTGCTAATGTCCTTGACCTGGTCCTCACAAACATAGGAAAATGTTGCACCCCTCCAAGTGTAATGTCTTCACTGGTCAGGTCAGACCATAAAGTTGTCTCATTTGAAATAAAAATAAAATATAGTACCCCAGCAAATCCTGGAATTTTTAGAAATTATTATAAAGCAAATTTCCTACTATTAATTTACACCCTAATAAAAATTGAAGCCTCCCAAACCCTGAGAATGCAGGTGCCTATGTGGAATTGTTCTCAACAAACCCATGAAATCATGTTAATGGCTGCATAGAGACAGCAGTACCTACCCAGAATAAGTATAGGACAAACTCCAAAATAAGACAACCTGGTGGAATCCAAACATCAATAGGTTGGATAAAATATTCCATGATAACTATAGGAATCAGGGGATGTTAGTAAGGATTGAGAAGAGAGATGGGATAAGCAATTCACAAAGAAAAAAATGGGAGGCTATATGTAGGCTCCCAAATATTCAACAAAGTCTAGAAGATTTAGGATTTTTGCTTGGAAGTGTTTTCATAGGCACTTTTATACCCTGAGCAGACTCTAAAGAATTTTCCTCAGGTAGACTGCAAATGTTGAAGGTGTGACCAGGAAGAACGAGATAACTAGGAACATATTTTTGGGAGTATAATGAGTTGGCAGACTTTAAAAATTCTCTGCAAACTACTCTGTCAGAAATACTGAGTGAGCAAATTGGTGTAACTAAGGAAATAATTTTTGTGAGCTGTGTTACAGGATCTGAATTGTTTAGAAATAGTAAGATCTTGTTGAGTTTAATTCTAGTGGCTGCCAGAGAAAGCAATTACTACAAATGGAATTCAAAGTCTAAACCAACCATATTAGAAGTAGTGAATATAGTAATAGAGATAAAGGAATTGGAAGTGGGATCTTAGAAAAGGATAGATGCAAATTATACAGAAAATGTGAATTGGTGAAACAATACATGCAGAGTATTGTTTTGGAGGAGGAATGAGGTTTAAGGGATGGCAGGAATTGAATGAGCTATGTAATGGTTGATTGGCAATGACTTATAGAAGATTATAAGTGATGCATAATGTTTGCAACTGAAAATATGTCAGTATGGTTTGTTTCCTTTTATATAAATGTAAGATTGCCTACATCATAAGTTATAATTCAAAGAAGATTTTTTTTATTACAAAAGGAAGAAAATCATGGCAATGATTAGGAACTACAGTGCCCAGCAAGGTAAAAACTCTCTCATTAATCTAAACAAGCAACTTAGGGGGGCTAATCAAGTTTACCAAGTCCAGATTTGAAGTAAAACAGCCTCCCAGGCCAAAGACAATCACAAGATATTCTTCAGCTATGTCTGCAATCTCAAAGGCAATGCACAACAATGTGCCAAGCTAATTGTAAATGGAGCATCCAATATTGAGATGGAAACTATAGCAAACCTATTGGCTGAAAATTTTAGCTCCAGTTATACCCCCCAACACACTTCAGGCTATACCCTCAACTATAAATCCTCAACTGTCACTAGGGAACATGTCCTCAGTTCACTCGCCAAGACTAAGAATACTGCAGTGATGTGCTCTGATAATATCTCCGGATGTCTCCATGACACACAACCTAGAAGGACCAGTGGAATTACTATTTAACCGTAGCTTCTAGACAGGCTTTGTCCCCAAATGAACAGAAGACTGTAGCTGGCATTCCTTTGTACAAGGATGGACATCTATGGAGCCAGGTAACTGCAGAACCCTAAGTCTGATTAATCTCATATACAAAGCCATGGAAAGAAGTATTTTGGAAATGATATTAAGCAGTGACATGGGAAACCTCCAGGCACTGTCTCCAATCCAGTTTCATTTCATCAGGTGCAGGTCATGACTACTCAACCTGATGGACTTTTTTGAGAAGGTCAACATAACAATGGACAAGGGCAAAGCAATACATACTTCTACCTTGACCTGGCCAAAGCATTAAACCCACTACCTCACTTAGACAAAGTAGACAAATTCATGAAATTAAGTATAAACCTCTATGCCACGAGCTGGATAGCCAGCTGGCTCAGAGATAGGACCCAAGTTCTCAATCAACTGTGAAAGCATTATTTTGAGAGGATAAATGAGTTGTATTTAGCAATAGTGAAGTACAAAGAAAGAACAGGAGAGTTACTATTTTGTCCAGGTATGGTAACTCCTATAGACGAAGTACTACAATGTTGTGTACCTGCAGTTTATATCAGTATCTAAGCAAAGGAAAAAATAGTATCATACTAATTTTCAGTAGTATGTGAAGCTGAGTGGACACAGATTTGTTTCCAGTAGAGAGAAATTATGCATTTCATTGGTGTGAACGCAAATTCTTAGTAAAAAAAACCCAACTTTCCTAGCCAGGAAAGTAAAGAATAACAATTAAAATTATCCCCGGGATTCATAAAGCTTGTGCCAGGTGTAGGCATAGCGTCGGCATTCCAACACCAAATATAGCTGCAGAGCGATCCAGGTACGAGCTGTTCCCACTTGCACTACCTGTGTATGCTATGCCCGCACAGCTCCCAGGCCCTGTATGTTAATTACCTCATGTGCAGCAATGTAGCATGCAAATGAAGGTATGTAACGATCCAGGAAGTGGTGCAGGCATAGTGTACACATGCAGAAATGTAAACTGTAGAAAATGGTTTACATTTTTGCAAACATAAAATTGGAGCCATGACAGCCGACCAAACACATGTATTATATTGTTAATATATGCCAGTGGCTAAATATATAGCCATTGGCATAAAAAAATGTACAAAATATAAAATTAACATTTAATATATATAGTCGCACTATTGCGACATGGAAGTGCAGGGCAGCGGTGCGCAAAGGGGATCGCAAGGAAAATATTAAAATATAGAATAAAACTGCAATGTAACACATATCATGATTTCTCCATAATAGTCAATGGCAGGCATGCTACACCATACTATGGCGCAAGGGTT
Source organism: Protopterus annectens (assembly GCF_019279795.1). Taxonomy (NCBI): domain Eukaryota; kingdom Metazoa; phylum Chordata; order Ceratodontiformes; family Protopteridae; genus Protopterus; species Protopterus annectens. The sequence continues at coordinate 1,520,785,381 of NC_056743.1, read as the reverse complement.
GCTAAGGGGCTGTGACAGTGTTATGCGTGGTAGCTAGGAATTAGTAGGCAATGCCATGCAAATGAGAGGAGTAATAGTGAATCACAGATTCCCCGCTGGTGTAAGGATGCACCTCACAGCATAGTGTTTTAACACCGAGGTGTGCCCTTGAGATAAAGATGACATCAAGAGAGGGGTAACTGAGTATGCATGTGAATGGAGATGAAAACGTGCGTAAACCCAGAAAATGGGTTTGCGCAGTGTGCACTGCAGCTGAAACAGGAAGGATATAGGAAAGAAATAAGGAAATGCTGCAGCAGGGAAATTGGAGTACAAATGACTAATTAACACCTAGGAGCCTACAGTGAGCCATTGACAACAGCTAACAAGGCAGCAAGCAGCTACCTGCAGAACAGGAAAGGGGAGGGGCTGTACTGCAAAGAAAACAGTAAGGTGTCAAAGCAAAAGAAAGCCAATTTGCAGTATATCAGCTACAAGACACATTTTGCCATGACTGGGTAGGGTAAGTACAAAACAAGAAAGACGGCAGGTAGATGCATGCCAGATAATGGGAGGGGATCTAGGTTGAAAAGTGACTTAAAAGGCAACAGGTTAATCAAGGCAGGCAAGCATAACTCCACAGTAAAGGCCCCACACCTGCAGTACTCACTGTAAAACCCATAATTAAGATACTCTGCAGCTGGAATAGCTCATACACACCCAATGACATCAGCAGCATCCATAGCACAATAGTATAAAGTGTAAAAGCACCTCACACACATTTGTGTATTCTCATGCACTCTGCACCAGTGGTGTATACAGATGGGGAACTTTTAGTATGTACATGTTAGGGGCTGCCATAGCTTTGATCCACCAGCATGTGCTGGAGACTGAAGGTGGTGTGGAGGATGATGCACATGACCACCTCAGGCACCAGAGGAGGAGGAGAGTGTTCAGACCCAGGCAAACCTACCAGGGGCTACATGATCTGGAGATAGTAGAGCATTACAGGGTGGACAGGGACATCCTACAGCAACTTGTGGAGCTGTGCCAGCCATGCCTCAGAGCCAGAACAAACAGAGGGGAACCCACCCCAGTGGATATGAAGGTATGTGTAAGTCTGAGAATACTAGCTACAGGTAACTTTCAAAGACCAACTGGGGATACCATGGGTATCTCACAGGCATAAGCATCCATGGTACTACACCAGTTCCTGGGTGCCATGTTAACACATGCCAATGAGCACATATACTTCCCCCGAATGCAGGAGGAGTTGGCCAGGAATATGTGTCTCTTCCACCGTGTGGCAGAATACCCAGACGTACTGAGTGCAGTAGACTTCACGCACATACACATCAAGTCACCACCTGGTGAGCAAGGTAGGCACTACATAAACCACAAGGGATACCCCTCCATCAACTGCCAGGTCGTGTGCAATGCCCAGGGCATTATCATGGATGCGTGTGCTGGCAGTCCTGGAAGCTATCATGACTCCCACATCTGGCATGCCTCACAGCTGTATCAGGTATTTACCAGGGAGGACATCCCAAATGGCCACCTGGTGGGGGATGCTGGCTATGCACTGGAACCGTGGATGATGACTCCAATCAGAAATGCACACACACCCATGCAGGAATGCCATACTGAGGCACACTCACAAACCAGAATCATAATAGATTGTGTGTTTGGGATGCTGAACTCATGGTTCTGTTGCTTGAACATATCTGGTGGAACCTTGCAGTACTCTCCAGGCATGTGTGCCCACATCTTGATAGTATGTGCCATGCTACACAATATGATCCTGCGGAAACAGATGCAGCAGGGACAGAATGGTGAAGGCCCTCATAGCCCACCACCATTGCCAAGGGCCCCACAGGTACAGAGGTACTCAGACCACGAACACCTTGAGCCAGCCCCAGTAGGCAGATGGGGTCGTGCCCAGTATGCCCATGCCTGTAAATTATCGTGTATAGGTGGTCTACTGTGTGCATCCAACATAGGCAGCCCTCAACTATTGCACACACAGCTGCCATTGGCACAAGGTAATTCAACACCTGAACAGTAAATTAAGCTATCAGCATGTGCTGATACTTTATGTATAGGTTCATAGGTAGGTACTTGGCCAACTGCCAGAGGCCATTCATAAGCCTAGCCATAAATGTGTCAGCTTTTGCAACCCTATTGATTTATTAGCTGTCCCTCTGTGGAGCAGAGCCAATGGTGGGATCTCTGGGGTGTATCTACTGTTTCCCATCCACTCTTCAAGGTTTCTCTTGAAGAGTGTTAGTGAGGGGCTTCATATAATGTAGTTAGGGATATTGTTCCAAAGTATGGGGAGTGTCTGTGACAGGAATCCGTCCCTCCAGCATCTTCCAGTTATTGTTGTGGCAAGGTTCAGTTCACTACAGTGTGTGGCTCACTGTGACATGGATTCCCATAGGTGGAGCATATCCATTAAGCCTAAGTTCAACATGGCTGTGTTGGCCAGCAGAGATCATCTCTGGGTAAACGAGATGCCACTGAATAAAGCAGGAGTTTATTCAGTCTGATTGCATAGGGCATATGTTTGAGGCCAGTAATCCCCATGGCGAGGTACATTCGTGGATCTTCCAGCTGTTTGAAGTGTCTTCTGAGGTACATCCCAAATGGGTTATTATACCCTATGATGGGACTGATAAGTGATGGGTAAAGGGACACTATAACCCCAGTATGTCTAGATGGGAACCCTTTAGTAATCAGATGGCCTACATAGAAGGATGTCCTAACTACTTTGGAGATATGATTGTCAAAGGAGAGATCACTATCTACCTTAGTCCCCAGATACCCCATTACCTCATCCGTATTAAAGTGGCTGACACTTATTTGTTAATATGTGGGTCCTTAATATTCCACAATGGAATGACCATGCAGTTAGTAGCACTTAGCTGGAGGCCATGACTTTGACACCCTGTGTCGGTCTCTGTGAGGCCCCTTGAGGGATGTCTGTGTCAGCTGGACTATCAATCATGGCTCCCAGTTCGCAGTCATTGCCAAACATGGTCTGCCGTAGTCCACCTGTGTTTGCCTGTACCTCTGAAAAGTATATGCCAAACAGTAGGGCTCCCAGGACTGAGTCCTGTGGGACACCAGTTGTGACTGGTCAAGAGTTGGACCTGGAGATTGCTAGTCGTACCATGTGGGTTCTGTGTGTAAACCCGTTGGAAACCCAACCTGTGATGTATGGGTGTATATACAGGCGGGTGTGTTTATCAATAATACCTTAGTGGGGCATGGTGTCAAAAGCCTTGGCGAGGTCCAGGTAGTATGTGTGAACCACCTCTCCCCTCATCTAACATCTTGGTGACTGTATGTAAGATGTCAAACAGGTTCAGTAGGCATGAACTGCACTCAACCAAGCTGACCTGGGTTGGGTCACGTGTTTGGAGGTTACCAATGTCTTTGTTAATGAGTGCCATGAGGATGCACTCCATGCAATTGCAGACCAGGCTAGTCAGGCTTATGGGGTGGTAATTACCATGGTCAGTTGTGATTCCACCTTGGTGGAGTGGAATAACCATTGCCACGTGCCATTGTATGGGTATGTAGCCTGTGGAGAGGCTGAGGTTGAAAAGCTTAATTAGCCGAGGGGGTCAGGTTGTACTGCTTGCAAGATGCAGTCTGGGACAACATCTGCCTCCATTGATGCTGTGTTCTGCTGTTAGAGAGGGTCATTTCCACCTGTGTGTCTCTGATGTGTGGGCTACTGTACCTTTCGGGTAGTGTTGTGGGCTCTTTAGGGGTTGAAATATGGACTGAATGTATCTGCAAGGATGTTGGCGATATCAGTATGGTCAGCATATTTTGTGCTATATTTCACCAGCACAGTGCAAATCTGTGTGTCACCACTTAGATCCTTGACATAGCCAAAGAAGGCTTTGTGGTTATCTTTCGAATCCTTGCGTATTTTCCTATTGGTGTTAGCCTTGGATGATTTTATGAGGGACCTATGTATCATACTAATAGTGGTCACGGATGTCTGCCCTTCGTGGGATTTGCTGTTTGCCTGGAACACTGTTCTACTTCTGCAGTATAGCCTGTTTATTGCAGGGGTCCACCAGACTGGTGTCCTTGTCTAGGAGGAGTGAGTCTTGGTTTACCAGTGATGGCACGATCCATACATCCGTGTAGATGCTTATAGATTGCATTTGTAAATCTGTCTGTATCTTGAGCAGTGTTTCCCCTTAGCATGGGGACTGTGAAACCCCATACCCTTGTTTCTAGTAGTGTAAATTTAGCTGTAGGAAAGGTATACACTGTGGTTTCCATGGGTGGGGGAGATGTTTGGGTGTGGAAACAGTGAATAGTTCATGGTCAGATTTAACCAGTGACTGGTTAACCTCTGCTGTGGTGCACCTGTTGCCCATGTTGGTGATGACCACTTCTAGTATGTTTCCACCCCTCATTAGGGAGGTTACCACCTGATACAGGGCATATGAGGTGATAAATTCCAGGAAGCGCTGGGTCTGGAAGTGAGTACTTGAGTAAGTTTCCCAGTTAATGGTAGGGTAGCTGACATTGACCAATGCCAGGGTGTGTGTTAGGACTGTCATGTTTTCCACTGTCTCCAGGTAGGTGGAGTGCTGGTCCTGGGTCATGGAGGGTGATCTGTAGCAGACCACAGATTACATTGCAGTTGTGGCTGATGTTAGCTGCACATGGATGATCTCAGAGGTATCATGCAGCCCCACTAACCTGGAGGTGTTGGTATCCCTGATGAATATGGATTCACCCCCTTCATGTCTGTGTTAGTCCATGTTCTGTGGCCAAAATGTGTGGTATGGGTTGTAGTCTGGTAGTGCTGGTGTGCTCTCACGAGCCTTAAGACAGGTCTCAGTTACTGCACAGATGTTGACGTTGTCCATCCAGAGGAGTGCTGTGAGTGCATGCATGTTGTGATCACAACCCGTGTTGAGTAGCATAACCCTCATTGATTCTGCTATTGTGCTGTTTACGGAGCTGGTATTCACCTTTGAGACTCTCCTAAAAAAGGCACCATGGGGGCACCAATAGCCTTGGCCAGTATTCCAAAGCCTAAGGCTGACACATAAGCCGGTATGGTATTGTTGTATGCATGTTTCCCATCTGTGCTTGTTTCTCATCTCTCCTGTAGGTAACCAACTGGTAAGCAATAGAAAGCCTTAAACTTATACAAGTCTTCTAGCTTCCAAGATAGGCTTTTGGAGTGATTAAGTATCAGTGTTCTGTATGTTCTTGCTGTACTTAACTGTTTCCTGACTACATGGTGATTTCTCACTGTATATTGTGATCTGAAAGTCTGTTTATTCACATATTATGGCTATGATGGCCTGCACTTTAGAGGTTCACAGATAGCCTACTACCTATCTGCCCAAGGGCAATTAGAAGCATAGCTACAGTGTGTTGGCTTTCTCCACACCATTGATGAAGTAACTGAGCCTCTGTCAAGCATAGCCAATGAAGCAATTCCAGGAAGAGTTGCCAGAAGCTGTTGAAGACTGGGGTGGTGGAGGGTGATAGGGGCACTTAGTGATCTAAAGAGGGCATGTTAATGTGACAATTCAACACCATTCAATTTCCCCAATAGGTCTTGCAGCTATCAAACTGGATGGGCTCCCCCACCCCCTGGTTGTATGGTTCTGGGACACATGATCCCAGGGGTGTATATTCTGTTACCCATTCACACACCAAGGTTTTCCTGGAAGTGTGTCAGTGAGGGGCTATGCCTAATGTAGTTAGGAATGTAACTTATTGTCTCACATTACATTTGTTATATGTTGTTATTTCAAGAGTAAGGGAAGCTCAGTGGGTTTGGGGGCCTCTGCCCTTTGCTTAGCCTAGCTTACACATAGAAATCATCTAAACAGGAAATAGGCGGAAGCAACGTTAATGTCAACAGTGTAATGGTTACAGCATCTGCATAGTATCTGTGCATTCGAGGTCCCAATCCCAATAAAGTCAGGGATGTTTATCATGTTAAAAAGTATACCTTAACCACATCTTACATATATAGGTAGCAATCATCTGTATAATAAACATTCGAAACACCCATCTAGACCCATGTGTGCTGGAGAGTAAAGTCAACAGAGAATGTAATGTTATGTAAGCACATAGTGAGATGTTACTTCACTGAAATGTATATATCCTGTGTAGTTAGCGGATGTGGCCGTGTTTGCTCGCACAGGTTATACATTACAAAGTTTGTTTAACTGTGGTTAACCGCTACTATAATGTCACACAAACACTTTTAAACATGCTTACAACTGCTTAAATGAGCCTTATTCCGGAGTAAAAAACATTTTTAAAGCATTGCAGGTGTTGAACCCTGGACCATGCACACTATATTCATGGGACTTACAACTATGCCGTCTGAGGTGTATAAATGTTTCACACTCTTTAGAATACACCTTATACCATATGCATTCCACAGTAATGACCACAAATGGGACAGTCACTTTGTGCACATATGTACAGTACATTGTAATGTACTGTAGTTTGTGAGCCAGCACATACAAGTCTACATATGTATTACTGTTACAAATTAATACGAAACATATATATATATATATATACGTCAGTGATGTCTGCACATAGATATAAATATAAAGATATATATATATATATATATATATATATATATATATATATATATATATATATATATATATATATATACAGTTACATCAATAGCCGTATATATAAACATCTATGAACACACTTCGTGACAGAGAAGCAAATCAAAGCAATTGGAGTGTACACAAAACACATGCAGCTCTGGTATTATAGCTATTAATATTAACCTAATTCACCATATTACCCCCTGTAATAAAGCCCGCTTTAGCGCGCTTTTTCGCTTGTATTCAACTCAGCACAGCTCCTCGTGGTGTACTGCAGAGTTCTACAAGCAGCAGAGAGCAAGAGTGACTTTTTCCTGATTTAAGTATTTTTTGTGGCTTTTTGATTATTTACTGCTTAACGACTGCTTTTTCGCCTGTTTATACAGCTCTGCATTCTATTTAAACTGTTTTTGTGTTGATTAACTGTTTTGCACTTTTAAAAAAGTTATTTGTTGCTTAATTTTACTTGTAGGCTAACACACTCAAGTGCGCTAGCCGTTTAAAAGCATTTATAGCATTTACTGTCTGTTTTTCTTCTGTTTTCTGCAAAAAAGAAAAAAACAAAAAAAAAATCTTGTTTTCCCGCCTTACTGAACTAGAATAGTCCAGTCTTCAGAGTTTTCTGACCTCTGGGCTTTGTCTTGGTTCCTGTGCTATTCCATATCCTTATTTGGATAAAAGGAAGCGTCTTTGTTCACCAGTGGGAGTGGGGATCACTGAGCGGCCTGTTTGTCCCTAGAGGAGTGGTTCCAGTCAGAAACTTGTAGTCTATTGGCCATTTTGGGTCAATTCCTAGCTCTTTTCAGCCCCCTGTAATAAAGCCCACTTTAGCGCGCTTTTTCGTTTGTATTCAACTCAGCACAGCTCCTCGTGGTGTACTGCAGAGTTCTACAAGCAGCAGAGAGCAAAAGAGTGACTTTTTCCTGATTTAAGTATTTTTCTGGCTTTTGATTATTTACTGCTTAGCGACTGCATTTTCGCCTGTTTATACAGCTCTGCATTCTATTTAAACTGTTTTTGTGTTGATTAACTGTTTTGCACTTTTAAAAAAGTTATTTGTTGCTTAATTTTACCTGTAGGCTAACACACTCAAGTGCGCTAGCCGTTTAAAAGCATTTATAGCATTTACTGTCTGTTTTTCCTCTGTTTTCTGTAAAAAAAAAAAAAAAAAAAAAATCTTGTTTTCCCACCTTACTGAACTAGAATAGTCCAGTCTTCCGAGTTTGCTGATCTCTGGGCTTTGGCTTGGTTCCTGTGCTATTCCATATCCTTATTTGGATAAAGGGAAGCTTCTTTGTTCACCAGTGGGAGTGGGGAGCACTGAGCAGCCTATTTGTCCCTAGAGCAGTGGTTCCAGCCAGAAACTTGTAGTCTAATGGCCATTTTGGGTCAATTCCTAGGTCTTTTCAACCCCCTGCTATAAAGCCCACTTTAGCGCACTTTGGCGTGATTTAGCGCGGAGTTGCCCATAGAGCACCATCGGGCAGCGCCGGTTAAACAAGGTTAAACTATTTCTGGCTCCGTTCCCTTAGAACTTCTCTACTTGCAATCTAAACAGTCTATTCTCTATCTCAATAGCTCAGCACTTGCTCCTAAAGCATTTTTATATAGGTAAAGTACTTGTATACTAAACAAAGTACTACATTAGCCTAGAATCCCCTTGAGTACCCATTTCCCTATAGGTCCCTTCTGACTCAGTTACACAGCAAACTTTTTCACTTTTTCTAGCATGTCAAAGGGTCAATTGCTAGCGTCCTCTCCTGTTCAGCTGGTGAATCTGGGCATCTTGAGGCAATGTTACAATTGCCTCATGTACACAGACAACCCACTCCTTCTCCCACAAAACACAAATACATGTGAGAGATGCAACTATATAGCCAAACTGGAGGCTGAGCTCTCTCAACTCAGGACTGGCAAGACCAGACAGGAGGAGAAGGATACCACGCACACCACAAACCCAGTTTCACATAGAACTATCACAACTGCAAAACAAACACATAAACACACAAAGACATACTCGGAGGCACTGATCAAAAATCTACCAAAACTACAGAGGCCTCCAAAGCAGACACCCAAGCAACTGCCACCTCAAGACATAAGACATGCAACACATAGTTCTCAAAGTCAGTGTGCTAAACAGTCACAGCCCTTAAGGCCAAACACAATGCCAGACACACTTGTTATAGGTGACTCCATAGTCAGACACACTGACGTCCCACTCACCAGACTGAACAAGGAAAGATCACAGTTAGCTGCCTGACAGGCGCTAGAATCCGCCACATAACACAAGCACTCAAGTCACTCCACAGCAAGTACAAGTATGACTCAGTCATTGTCCATGCCGGTGTGAACGACCTGAGACGTACCTTCCTGGACTACATGAAAAGAGACATAGAGGAGCTCTCAGATTATATAGCCCAGGCCGGTATGACCCTGACCCTGAGCAGTATCCTACCCTCACCAAGAATGATGCCACAATACAGAGACAAAATGATCAGCTTTAATAATTGGCTTAATTACTGGTGTCATTCTAAGGGGATCCAATGTCTGTCTGCCTGGGATGACATGCTTGACAAGCCACGCTGTTTCGCAAGGGACGGCTTGCACCTGTCACCCCTGGGCTACCGGATATTGGCAAAGGCTCTGCCACCCCATAGTGCCTTTTTAGGCAAGGCTCAAATGATAAACCTACCGCCCTAGAAAACAAAAATGGAGAAAAACTAAGGGTAATATTGCTCAATGCCAGAAGTCTAAACCTCAAGATGCACGCCCTCGAAGCCCTCCTCAGTATGGAGAACATCAATGTTTGTGCTGTGACTGAAACCTGGTTCAAGGCTCCTGAGAGCACCCCAGCACTATCAGGTTATACCTCATATCATGCGTTCCGGCCCCAAAATCCGGACCGAACTACAAAAGGAGGGGGAGTATCCATATTCATAAAGGATACCCACACTTCCAGGTTAGTGGCAATGCACGAAGCATCGGAGACCATCCAGGTGCAATTAACCATAGGTAAAACTGCCCTACAGTTTGTAACATGCTACAGACCACCTTCTCAAACTCAGGAAACCCACACAGCCTTCCTGAAGACACTGGAGAGTATAAATGTCTCTCCAAACACCATCATATTGGGTGACTTCAACTACCCAAACATAGACTGGGAACATTACTCAAGCCCCAACACCCTAGCCCAAAGGTTCCTTGAGTTCATAAACTCAAATGCTATGGAACAACTAGTCACCATTCCCACAAGAGGAGAAAATATACTAGACCTGATCATCACAAACATGGGGACAAAATGCTCCACACCGGAAGTATATTCCTCATTGGTGAGATCAGACCATAAATTAATCTCACTGGAGATCCACATCCCGCCCCCACCCCCAGCAAAAAAGACCACAGTGAAGAACTTCTCAAAAGCAAACTTCACACTTCTTAAGACTGGAGTGGTATCCTTCAAGGCCCCCGAGCCAGTGGAAACCACAACCCACGCTGCTAAAACCCTTACAAATGCCTTCTACGAGCACCTCCAGGAATGTATGGATCAAGCAATCCCTAATAAAATCAAGACCTTTTCCACCAAAGGCAGGTGCCCGGTCAGGTGGACTCCAGCCATAAACAAACTCTACAAAAAGAGGAGAAAGCTACTACATGACAGAGCAAAATCCCTAAATGGGAAGGCATCTCTGATCAATACTAGCAAAAAACTACGATCACTCATAAAATCATCCAAGGCCAACTTTGAGAGAAAAATCGCTAATGACACAAAAGACAATCATAAAGCCTTCTTTAGCTATGTTAGAAAGTTTGGGTGGAAACTCCCAGATATGCTCAGAATTAGTCCAAAATGATAAAAAAATCACTGAACCCACAGACATTGCCAACATACTGGCAGACAGGTTCAGTGCAAATTTCTACCCTCCCTCCCCCCCAAAAGGAGAAATATCTATCCCACCAGAGTCTAGCCTCCCAAACATCTCAGATGCCCAGGTGAGAGCTGCTCTCTCTAAAGCAAAAAACACAGCATCAATGGGACCGGACGGTGTCCCCGGCTGTGTGCTACACAAACTCAATGAGGAACTAAACCCACACATAAGGCTGCTGTTTAATCTTAGCCTTACTACAGGATAATGCCCAAAGAATGGCATACAGCAACTGTGGTCCCACTCCACAAAGGCGGTGCTTCTACGGACCCTGAAATTACCGCCCATAAGCTTGATGAGCCTTGTCTGCAAAGCTATGGAGAGGATCATAATGGAACTCATAAATAAAGACATTGGGGACCTACAGACACTGGATCCTACCCAATTTGGCTTTGTCAAGGGCAGATCCTGCCTCTTGAACTTGGTCGACTTTTTTGAAACAGTCACTAAGGCCATTGATGAGGGTAAGGCAGTTCACACAGCCTACCTTGACCTAGCAAAAGCATTCGACACAATACCCCACTCGGGCATCATAGAAAAGCTCACCAGCTTAGATGTAAACCCATATGTCACAAGATGGGTTGCAAACTGGCTCAAGGACAGAACACACAGGGTTAGAGTTGCTGGTGCCATGTCAGACTCTAAGCTGGTCACGCGGTGTCCCACAGGGCTCAGTCCTGGGCCCCTCTTGTTCGGCATTTATTTTTCTGAAGTGCAGGCAAACATAGGGGATTGTGGCTGACAAAATTTGCAGATGACTGCAAACTGGGCACCATAATTGACACTCCATCAGACACAGACATCCTCCAGAAAGGTCTCATAGAAATGGATAACTGGTGCCAGAGCCATGGCCTTAAGCTAAATGCCAAAAATGTATAGTCATACCCTTTGGGAAAAACAAGGTAACCCCTAATTACCACATAGGTGGTAATCCATTAAACACGGAAGAAGTTATCAGGGACCTGGGGACCCAAGTTGACAGTAACCTCTCTTTGACACTCACATTGCCAAAGTGGTTAGGAAGACCTTCTACATTGCCCACCTGATCATGAAGGGATTCACATCCAGATCAGGAGAGGTCATTGTACCCCTGTACTCTTCACTTATCAGACCAATGATTGAGTACAACGCCCCATTCGGAATGTAATTTACCCGACACCTGCAGCAGTTGGAAAGACCCCAAAAGTTCCTCACCAAAAGGATAAAGGGGCTCAAACATATGTCATATGATGCCCGACTGAAGAAACTCCAGCTCTATTCAGTCGCATACCGTCTGCTCAGAGGTGATCTGTGCCTGACATACAAGGCCATGTCCAACCCGGAATTAATGGACATGCTCCACCTCAAAAAATCCAAATCCACCAGAGCCACGAGAGCAAGAGACTTAAACCTCAACACGGATATAAATAGGACGTGCTGGAGGGACAGATTCATCACCCAGAGACTCCCTACACTATGGAACAGAATCCTAGTCCATGTGAGGCTGAGCCCCTCACTGACTCTGTTCAAGAGAAATCTTGACGAGTGGATGGGAGATCGTAGGTTTACCCCAGGAATCATCTCTGTATCACTGCTGGACAGAGGCACAGCAAACTAATGGGTATAGTATTCTCATCCTAAGGGGTGGTGAAAGCCACACACACTCTGGCTAGGCTTATAAATGCCCTAGGGCAGATAGTCTAGTATGAACCTATGAACCTATGAACCTATAGAAGGGATGGTTGTTGTGTATGTGAAGATTGGGGTGGGGGAGGAATGATGGGTAATGAAATCATGCATCAAGGAGAGCCTGGGTCGGATGTTTAATAAGTGAACTGGAGGGGGGGTATACATGGAGTATGGGGACAATATAAAAAGGACACAAAACAAGAACCTTTCTCATTCATAATACACCCTGTCATGTCACATTGCAACACCTAATTTCACAAACATATGAACATTAACATATATCAGACATATGTACAACTGACTGTCACATTTGTTTTCAGTAGTGAGGAATGCCTGTAGTAAAATGTATATTCTAAACACCATAACATTTGTACATATCTCAGATGCCTTAGTGATAAAGTCAGTGCTGTGGTGTTCATGGTCCCAGGTACAAGACCTGCAATGGCTGTTAAGTCATTTTGAGGCCCAGAATAAGGGCTGTTGGATGCAGATGGATTAAAGCACTTTTAAGTGGGTTTGCACCATGGTAAGTGGCACTTAAACACGGTTAAATGGAGAAGCGCTTCACAGGTATAACCTTTGCTTAACATTGCGCAGACCACAGGCAAACCTGCTTACAACTGCTTAAATGTGCGTTATTCACACTTTCGCTACCAGTGCCTACTCTGAGAGGTAAAACCTTCCAGGATTAGAACTCGCAACCATGTACTCCATTCTCAGAGTAACCTACCACTAAGCTACCTGAGATGTACATATGCCAGTTGTGTATGCAGACAGGTTAAAACACAAAAGGGAGGAATGTGTTGAAATAGGACAACCTGCCATGTACCCAGTGAAAGGTGTATGCTCATATATATATATATATATATATATATATATATATATATATATATATATATATATATACATATACATATATAGAGAGAGAAAGAGAGAGAGAGAGAGATACATAGAGACATGTCGATATATACAGATCTACATATATATGTAGATATATAGATAGGTTAAAAACATCTACACATCTATGGAGGTTCAGATAAACGTATACAATAATATATATTATATATTATATCTATACACATATACACATGTGTGTAGACAGCATCCAAAGTGTTCATATCTGAGTATAACATGGACCATAGCAATCACACATTCCACCCCCCCCCCCAAACAATATGAACATAACATATGAAGAGTGTATGCCAATACACTATTACAAATATGTTCTATGGACACAGTCACCAACACAACTACAATGACTGCAAATATTCATGGCAGAAATACACAGACAGCTTTCATTGAGCAAAACTTTATTACATTCTGATGTATTGCCAAAAGGATTCAGGGACTAACAGTACCTGCATGATATACAGTAAGCATTTAACAGTGCCTTAATAAATCAGCCTGCAATTACCATAGTATTAGTCCACTAAGGGATAGGTGTTCACATAGGGAAAGAACACTCACACACATATAGAAGTTGTATAAAAGGGGTTCCTACACACCTGCATCTGCTATGTACACCCACCAACATCTCCCCCACACCCAAAATGTATCATACCATAACCAGTTATTCAACTACTGTACATCTGCTGAAACCTTAACATACCTGGACACAAACACACTAACATGGCCCTATGTGAAATAGTTGCTGTTATACAATTGAACAGCTGCTGATGTTACAGGATTTGTATGAACTAATCCTGTTTCAGAGGGTTGAAAGGTTCGTACACCAGGAAGTGTTACCGAGTACTGATTATCAGCACAGTATGATACACATTACTAGATATTTTCCCTAAACATACAAATAAATGGTTACATTTCTATTTTTACTTTATATATAGACTATCCCTATTCTAACTATCCCTTATGAGACCAAATGAACATAAGAATACTCATATTTTACTTGACGATGTAGTGACTTCTTGTGTATATATTGTGTATATATATATATATATATATATATATATATATATATATATATATATATATATATGTATAATTTTCTCAGAACGAGATTGTTGTCTGTTTTCTTTAGATAGGTATTTGTATTGTTTATTTGTGTTTTTGAGTTACCGTATTGTTGTTATTATTTGAAAAAAGAAAATTGAAATAAAGAGATTTTGAAAAAAAACCCACCAAACTAAAGATGTCTGGTAAGCACACTGTAAACCCCCTAACATTATTTGCATAGCTATGCAGCCTTGAGCTGGTCAAACATCCTGGCCAGACTGAAACATATGCAGAAGTATTAGGTACAGACAAACCCTGCACAAGTAGCAATGTTCAGAAATATAACAGCAGTACTCACATTTAGACCAAATCCTCTAGGCATTACACACAATATATTACTGTTCGTCTTCATACAGCTGTTGCAATAGATTTCAAACAACACTTCCAGGCTGTATTCCTCACAAGTAAGGCAAAGAGACAACGCCCAAGTGGAGTACTCAATTATACTCCACTGTTGCCATGGTATTGGCTAAGGCAGTAGCAGCGCAGCTGATTTGCATGTAATTAGCTACTTAGGAACACCAATTTGTTATCAGGATAGCACGTTACTGATCTGTAACTATAAAAGGTTGCCTTGTCACACATTCAAACCATCTGTATCTACTTGCAGAACAGTACAAAACACTGAAAGACAAACCGAAAACGAGTATTATACTAGTCAATAACACCTCCAATTACTAATTTTATTTATTAATTTTACTAATTTATTTTATTTATTTATTTATTTTACATTTGTTGACCGGGCTAGTCTAAATGGATACATGTCCATTTTAATTAGAAGCCCGGGGAGATAAGCTCCTAGATAGAACAATGAAAATGACACAATAACAACTAAGGAAACATGAAACAAACAAAATAAATCCTATTTACAGTACCTATTTCAGGTTATCACAGTAAAATTAACAGTACAGAACACAGGCATAACATAGTTTGCTAGTACAATCAAGTTATTCTAGAGATTGATAGTATAATGGTTAATAAGGAAGGACTTGCAGTTAATGAGTAGACAGGGTAGAAAGAGCAAAGTATTAAGAGACACAAACTAGTCAGGCTTAGTGCAGGGGCATAACCAGTGTGTTTTGAGTAACACTTTCATAGGTTCATAGGTTCATAGGTAGATACTAGGCTATCTGCCCTAGGGCATTTATAAGCCTAGCCAGAGTGTATTTGGCTTCCACCTCCCTATTAGATTAGCCTACTGTGCCTCTGTAAAGTAGGTCACAGAAGGTACCCTTTTAAGATTAGTTTACTGTGCCTCTGTCTAACAGGGACACAGAAGAGATCCCAGGGGTGAATTTGCGATTTCCCATCCACGCATCCAGATTTCGCTTGAAGAGGGTCAGCGAGGGGCTATGTCTAACATGAATTGGGATTCTATTCCAGAGTGAAGGGAGCCTCTGGGAAATGAATCTGTCCCTCCAGCATGTCCTATTTATTTTTGTGCTGAGGTTTAGGTCCCTGGAGCGTGTAGCTCTAAGGGACTTGGATTTTTTGAGGTGGAGCATGCCCTTTAATTCTGGGTTTGACATGGCTTTGTACGTTAGACATAGATCGCCTCTGAGTAGGCGGTAAGCAACTGAGTAGAGCTGGAGTTTCTTTAGTTGAGGTGCATAGGACATCTGTTTGTAGTCCATGATCCTCTTGGTGAGGTACTTTTGGGGTCTCTCCAGTTGCTGCAGGTGTCGGGTAAGGTACATCCCAAAAGGGGCATTGTATTCAATTATGGGCCTGATGAGTGATGAGTAGAGGGGCACAATGACCTCTCTTGATCTAGATGTGAACCCTTTTGTGATAAGGTGGGCTATATAGAAGGTCTTTCTAACCACTTTGGCAACGTGATTATCAAAGGAGAGATTACTATCTACGTTGGTCCCCAAATCTCTAATTACTTCTTCGATTAATGGATTACCACCTATGTGGAAATTTGTGGGCACCTTGTTTTCCCAAAGGGGATGACTATGCACTTTTAGCATTTAGCTTGAGGCGTGGCTCTGGCACCAAGCATCCGTCTCTGTGAGACCCTTTGGAGGATGCTTGTGTCAGCTGGATATTCAATTATGGCCCCAGTTTGCAGTCATCTGAACTTTGTCAGCCATAATCCCTGTTAGCCTGAACCTCAGAGAAGTATATACCGAACAAGAGAGGTCCCAGAACGGAGCCCTGTGGGACGCCACTTGTAACTGGTTTGGATTCGGACATGGCACCTGCGATTCTGACCATGTGGGTTCTATCTCTAAGCCAGTTTGCAACCCATCTTGTGATATAGGGGTTGATATTTAAGCTGGTAAGCTTATTTATGATGCCTGAGTGGGGTATTGTGTCGAAGGCTTTTTCAAGGTCCAGGTAGGCTGTGTGGACTACCTTGCCCTCATCTATGGCTTTGGTAACTGTTTCAAAGAAATCAACTAGGTTTAAGAGGCAAGATCTGCCCTTAACAAAGCCGAATTGGGTAGGGTCCAGTGTCTGGAGGCTCCCAATGTCTTTGTTTATGAGTTCCATGATAATACGCTCCATAGCTTTACAGACCAGACTAGTGAGGCTTATGGGGCAATAGTTTCCGGGGTCTGTTGTGGCACCACCTTTGTGGAGTGGGACCACTGTAGCTGTACGCCATTCTTTGGATACATATCCTGTAGTAATGCTAAGCTTGAACAGTGACTCAATGTGAGGGTTCAGTTCTTCTTGGAGCTCATGTAAGACACAGCCTGGGACACCGTCCGGTCCCATAGATGCTGTGTTTTTTGCTTTGGAGAGGGCAGCTTTCACCTGTGCATCTGTGATGTCAGGGAGGTTACATTCAGTTGGGATAGGCATTTGCTCCTTTGGGGGGGAAGGGGAGGGAGAAGTTTGCGCTGAATCTGTCTGCCAGGATGTTGGCTATGTCTGTAGGTTCGGTATATTTTGTACCATTATGCAACAATTCAGAGCAAATCTGGGAGTTTCTGCCCATGTTCCTGACATAACTAAAGAAGGCCTTGTGATTATCTTTAGTGTCTAGGGCAATTTTTCTTTCGAAGCTGGCCTTTGATGATTTTATGAGGGATTGAAGTTTCTTGCTAATACTGATCAGAGATGCCTTCCCTTTTTGGGATTTTGCTCTGTCATGTAGTAGCTTCCTCCTTCTGTTGTATAGCTTATTTATGGCCGGGGTCCACCAGACCGGTATCCTGTTTTTGGAGGAGTGAGTCTTGGTTTTATTTGGGATAGCACGATCCATGCTTTCCTGCAGGTGCTCATAGAATGCATTTGTAAAGGATTCTGCGGATTGGGCTGTATTATCCTCTGGCCCAGGGGCTTTGAAGGATTCAAGGATTTCAATTTGTTTTTGAAGCAGGATAGTGAGGGAAGTGTGGAGAGTTCATTGGGGAGGAGATTCCAGGCTTTTCCAACAATATTAGAAAAAAGGGAGTCTCCAGCCTTGTTGTTCGGTTTAGTGGTATGTACTAGAAGTCTCTGAGAAGACCTTAAGAATTCCAGGTTTTGTAGGGAGTGATGAGTGTGGAAAGAATAGGAGTTTTGGAAGGTTTGTAAAGAGTGTTGTGAGCTATAGTTAGTTGATGGAATTTAATCAGATTTTGTACTTCAAGCCATCCCAGCTGCTTTAAATTAATGCAGTGATGGGTTAATCTGGCAATGTTATTGTAGGACATTTCTAATTTGCTAAGATTATTTTTAGATAGGTTAGTAAAAATGGGTGAGGCATAAAGTAGAGAAGAGATTAGATGAGTGTGTGCTATTGTGGTTCTAGCTGAAGGTAGGAGGAAGGATTTTATCCTGTAGAGAGAGCCTAGCTTTTTGTTGACAGTTTTTATAGTATTGTTAATATGGATATCAAAGTTCAGATTGTTGTCAATGGTGACCCCTAATAGTTTGGTGGTTGGTTAAGGAGATATTTGAGAAATCCAGGGGGGGGGGGGACTTCTTAGTAGGAGAGAAAAGGAGGAGTTTAGGTATGTATAGGATGTATATATATATATATATATATATATATATATATATATATATATATATATATATATATATATATATATATATATATATATATATATATATATATATATATATATAAGAAGGTATGCATAACATGTAGTATTTCTGTGTATGTAGTACCTGTTCTGTAAGAATTACAGTGTAATCAATGCATATAGTGGAAATAGCTGTCTTGTAGTGATGTATTGTTGAGCAATAGTAATGCTTGTAATATTCTATGTGTGTACTGCTGTAGGTCACAAGGCAAACTCCTCATACACCACAAGGGATGATATGGGCTTGGAAATCACCAATTCACTTCCAACCACTGTCAGTGTTAGGGTTGGTCCAACAAGTATGTGCTATAACAGGGGATAGTATATGTTGCTATATTGTAACAATAGACATATGTATGGGTGTATAAGTAAGATGAACATGTCAAAGGTGGGCTTACTGTGCTAATATGGTTTGCATTGTGGGATATTGTGCCAATACCTGTGTAATGTACAGTATTTTAGGCAGATCTGTATTTTATTCTACATAGCATTTCTGTTATGTTATGCAAACAGTAGTTATTTCTATTGGCAATTACAATACTCAATAACAGGATACACATCACTTGTATTCATCTGACAGTTTAGCAGCATGATGGCAAAAATAATTGGAAGAGCTAGGTAACTATCCATGCACATAACACATGTAATATCCACCGCCCTAGTATCGTTTGCAAGCAATAACAGCTGTGCATGTGTACATGTTAGGCAAATGTGTAGTGACCCTTGTCACAGGGCTGGACCTCTCTAGTATCGTTTGCAAGCAATAACAGCTGTGCATGTGTACATGTTATGCAAATGTGTAGTAACCCTTGTTACAGGACTGGGCCAAATGGCTATGTGCACACCTACATAGAGTGGATATTGAGAGTAGAGATACACTGGTTGAACTACCAGGTTTGTGTAGCCTAACCTCTCATTGCCAACCTAACAGCCGCTTGCACATACTGTATGTAAGGTAGTGCACAGTGCTGGTAATGAAACAGGTTGCATATCATCTTTAACTCCAGTGTAACATCTGCAGTAGGAATGTAAGATGTAGGAGACTGCTGCCCATGTGTAATAGCCACTTCACAGGTGATGGCTTACACTATCTGATTATATCCTGATCATGTTGATAGTGGCATCAGAGTCTATTGATACATGACTCTGTTTGGGGAGTGGGTGTCTGTGCCCAACAGAGCTCATGGTCCTGGTGGATATGTGAGTATATACTCAGAAAAGGAAACAGACCTGTAGACACTTGCATCATCTGTAATCAACTATCAGGATGTGATGTGCTCCTCAGAGGAGCATTGCTGCTAAAGGTAGCTACAACGTTTCTGTAATAGCCAGTGTTGTCACGTCCATAACACAAATATTTACATGTCAAAGGTGGGCTTACTGTGCTAATATGGTTTGCATTGTGGGATATTGTGCCAATACCTGTGTAATGTACAGTATTTTAGGCAGATCTGTATTTCTTTCTACATAGCATTTCTGTTATGTTATGCAAACAGTAGTTATTTCTATTGGCAATTACAATACTCAATAACAGGATACACATCACTTGTATTCATCTGACAGTTTAGCAGCATGATGGCAAAAATAATTGGAAGAGCTAGGTAACTATCCATGCACATAACACATGTAATATCCACCGCCCTAGTATCGTTTGCAAGCAATAACAGCTGTGCATGTGTACATGTTAGGCAAATGTGTAGTGACCCTTGTTACAGGGCTGGACCTCTCTAGTATCGTTTGCAAGCAATAACAGCTGTGCATGTGTACATGTTATGCAAATGTGTAGTGACCCTTGTTACAGGACTGGGCCAAATGGCTATGTGCACACCTACATAGAGTGGATATTGAGAGTAGAGATACACTGGTTGAACTACCAGGTTTGTGTAGCCTAACCTCTCATTGCCAACCTAACAGCCACTTGCACATACTGTATGTAAGGTAGTGCACAGTGCTGGTAATGAAACAGGTTGCACATCATCTTTAACTCCAGTGTAACATCTGCAGTAGGAATGTAAGATGTAGGAGACTGCTGCCCATGTGTAATAGCCACTTCACAGGTGATGGCTTACACTATCTGATTATATCCTGATCATGTTGATAGTGGCATCAGAGTCTATTGATACATGACTCTGTTTGGGGAGTGGGTGTCTGTGCCCAACAGAGCTCATGGTCCTGGTGGATATGTGAGTATATACTCAGAAAAGGAAACAGACCTGTAGACACTTGCATCATCTGTAATCAACTATCAGGATGTGATGTGCTCCTCAGAGGAGCATTGCTGCTAAAGGTAGCTACAACGTTTCTGTAATAGCCAGTGTTGTCACGTCCATAACACAAATATTTACATGTGAGCATCACTGTCTAAAACATCTTCATAAGCAATAAGTAAACTAAGTACAGTACTTGGTACATGTAGTCTTAATGCTCATACAGGCATGTCCACTAGTCAGCTACTGGTGTTTACTAATGTCAGCTTTGTGTATGTGGCCATCCTGGGGGAATGTAATCTCTATGCCATGTACACTGCCAAACCCAGATTTCCCAACTGTCATAATGTGCTGTAATGGGGAAGATTAGGTTTGAGACAGAAAACCATAATAATGGCTACTCTCAACTGTTCCATTATGAACTGGGAAGACTCCTCATGTGCCAACACCTGCGCTCAATGCATGTTGGATTCCATCAACCCCAATGACCTGGATCACAATAGTCACACAAACAGGGCTAACAGTATGCTACACACAGTCTGCAAAGCCAATGTTATGCTTCCTAAGAGCAAAGTGGTGACTGTCATGGCACCCATGCAGATGGACAATACATGTGCAAATGCTGAATCCTATACAAATGAACCTTAAGCAGTCACATACATGCAGTGATTGTGTCATTGAAACAGAACCAAGATTCAACCAAACACAAACAAGAAGGCAAACTGGTGGTACCATGCTTTAAACTGTACCACAGACGGTAGTAACTGTTGCAAGAGTGAACACAAATGAGTGTAGGTGATCCCTAGTCAGCTTCAGTAAGATGCAGATACACCATATAAAACCACACAAAGCTACTGTGAAACTAATCAGCCACATATTATGAGGCCAAGCACAGAGCATTCTATAGCTGTGTCATTAATCATAATGGCAATGACAAGACCTGCCATGCTGCACAGCACTATGGCATGGGAAGTACTGCACCTACAGAAATAGCACCTGTACATCCAGATAGGGTCTTGGAGAACCTAAACCCACTCCCACCTCCCCCCAACAGGTACACATAGTTATATATCCATGTACACTACAGAGCTCCTGTAATAACAACTATGCAGGTACAAGCTGCACTCCCTAAAGCCATACATACAGCTTTCATGGGACCTGTCAACATCCCAGGGTGTAACCTGCACAAATGTAAGAACAATCAGCTCTCCACATACACATCATGTTCAATCATAGCTCCATGCCAGGCTGTGTACACACTGAATGGTGCACAGCAGCAGTTATCACACCCCACAAAGGGGAAGACACCATTGTAATGGGAAATAGTGCACTACTACCCTGCTGAGGCTGGTCTGTAAGGCCATGAACCGTGATCAACTTATTTGATGTACTCAGTACAGATGTAGATGACAGTAAGGTTGATTTACATAGCATATTATGACCTTGCCAGGTCTTAGGACACCATCACCCATACTGTATTCCAGCTACACTCAGTAAACTAGCTGTATATTCCTATGTCACAGGAGTGGTTGGCAACTGGACTGCTGGCAGAACCAACACTACAGAAGGTGTCTGACTAATACACGCACATCAAACCAGTGCCAGCCCCAGTAATACAGGGTTCATTCCTGGTACTCCCCCTCTTTGTTATCTATACCACACAGACTAACACAGAAGGCATCTGCCTATTGATGTTTGCAAATGACTATGAACCAGGAGCAATAGTTGACTCAATGTGTGCTGTATTCAACATACAGAATGGCCTTTGTGTGTCAGATGTGTGGTGTGTGACGTATGGCCACAATCTGACAGCTAAGTATTGCATTGTCATCCCCTATGTTAAAAACCTTGTACCCATGAACTTCCACTTAAGCAGCGGTCAACATAATGGCAACTGTGTGTGTATGGGATGCAGCTGGACAGTAGTCTTTCCTTTGATAGTTACTTCACCATACTAGTCAGGTAGTCATATGTGGCACCCCTAATCATGACAGGGTGCCATCCATGAATATAGAGATAATTGTTCAGCCATACTCAACACTCATGTGACCCATAATAGATCACATATTTCCTTTAAGGGCTATTGCCCATGTGTAGATGGCCTACACTTCCCTTCCCAGATCCCTAGCTCCACTATGTAGCATGCAGCCTACGCTGAATAAAGCCATGTCCAACCCAGAGATGTTGGACATGCTACAATTAACACATCCTGATTCCAAATAAACACATACTTCATGGACATCCACCTTTCTAGTACAAGGATCACAACATGCCTGACAGATCTCTGTCCCATACACTTTACATACTCTTGCCATACTATGCATCCCTGTCCAGTGAAGCTGCACATTGCTCCTCTCTGTGACATGGTGTGATGACCGCATGCCAAATATATCAGTAACCCTGTGGATTAGTTCTGTGGCACTGCTTGAACTGGCCACTGAAACTTACCTGTCTGTTGGCTGCAGCTAGGTAACCTTTCTGCCTAGGCTCATAAATGGCCCAGTGCATATAGCCTATTTGTTCACTATGACCATACATGCTATAGCTGATATCCAACCCTGCAAATACCATCAGGCTAGCTATTGACCCATGTGTTTAACATGTGCAACACAGGCAATATATGACAGGATGCTACACAGCTGTACAGTGCCATGTAGATGTATATGGAAAAACACATACATGTAAAACATTCAGTGAGCAAGTCTGCAGTGTCACAGGTCACGTCCCTAAAAGCAGTGTATGACTATATATGTGACATATACACAGCATTAAGGTCTATTGCATTAATGTGAACACATCCAGGCATGTGCTGATAGGTAAGGACATCAGTACAGGCAAACAGACATGTCCACGTCAAGACAACATCCACATGGAGTATGAGCAATGTCATCACATGACACACACATATAGGGTGATAACATTACATCACCAGTAAGTGTCAAATGTGTGTGACTTAAACATGTCAGTGGTGTTAGTGTCATGTAGATTTCAAAAGACTTATTTTTAATCTTAATAAATGTGATACACATGTATGTTCAGCTGTACCTCTCTGTGAGTTACTGTGACTCATCTCCATCATTATGTCTTCCAGGTATGCCACATGACAGGCTGCCAGCATACACTCACTTGGAGGATGAGGTCCTCATCCCAT
Source organism: Protopterus annectens (assembly GCF_019279795.1). Classification (NCBI taxonomy): domain Eukaryota; kingdom Metazoa; phylum Chordata; order Ceratodontiformes; family Protopteridae; genus Protopterus; species Protopterus annectens. The sequence continues at coordinate 1,520,761,783 of NC_056743.1, read as the reverse complement.
ACCTCCTTGACAACCATTTAATACTCTTCAGCCATGTGCCATAGGATGCACAGCAGTGGGATGCCCTGTGGGAGGAACTCCGCAGGTGGGTAAATGATGTTGGCAGTCACAATCACACCTATCAGCAGGTGCACCAACACTGCACCGACCTCATAAGACGGGCGAAACAGCATGCTAATGCAATCGCCAGGGAACAAGGTGCAACAGGTGGGGGGGCACTCACCCAGCCCCCACTCACACATACAGAGGAGCTACTGTCCAACCTGGGGACACCTGCAGACCTCCATCCACAAGCTTTAGCTGGTATTGTGGAGGTGGGTGTCTCTCAAACACCGAGACTGGAGTTGCCTGGTAAGTCAGTACTGCACATATAACACAACTATATTTCACATAGTTACATGTGTTACTGTACAATATGTAATATAACATCATATGCAAGGCATGTATGCACACATGCCATATACTATAGTCTGCTACTCTATGTATGCACAGATGTGCATACTCCATAGTATAGTGTATTGTACTGGCTTATGTGCTAACATTGACACTGCACCCTGTAGCTATCACACTGGTGTGGATAATGATCTTACTGCTGTGACACTCCTGTTTAGGTACCTCTGGCATTTTGCAGTGACAGCAGCCTGTGTCAGGTGAGATTGTTATGATTTACCAGGCTTGATAATGCACAGATCATATTAATTGCATGCTATCTGCCATAACACAGGTACACAGAATGTATGGTGGTCCTGTTAATAGATACTGGTCAGACCTGCAATGCATCACAGTGGTTACCCATGTGAAACAATTGAAGACTATATGAAACACCTACACTAAACCTTCCAAACTGTCATTGCCAGATGTGTGGACAACTGTGACTACAATGGTGGAGGTGTGGTTAACTGTAGGGACAGATACTACAGATCAGCATTACACATGTTGGGAATACAAACAGTGCTGTACAGAGAGCATATGTGTGCACACACTCTAAATGTGTTGAAGCTGGAGTATGACCAGCCCACAGGATACACCCTTGTGGATTATACCCTTGCTATGAATGTCACACAATGTCATGTGCTATCTGACATGTCCATGACATGTAGTGGGCTGATTGCAGCACTGCTCAACTATCCTGCAAAACATGATATCTCACTTCCCATACATACCACCTTTTGTCAGCATAACCCTGTCCTCAGTGGAGCATATGACATCTATGGGTGTATGTCATATGGGATAACACTGACATGTGAAATAGATGGCCATCACAACCATTGGACAGAACATGTGTACACATGGCCATGGAGGATGGCCAGAGACATGAAGCAACATACACAGTAGAAGTGATGTACATGTGTGCACACCCTGTTGTACACTGGCTTGACACAATACAACTATGGCCTTTGTGTAATGGTGATATTGCAGATGTGAAACACTAAACATCATACAGACCTGTGCACAGCTTGTGTAGGCATAACATGAAACCACCACATAACATGTCTTGAACATTTTGAGTGAGTCACGATATGAAAGCATTCACCTACACAGTATCCAAATACATACATGTATTGCACAACATACACATACAACCACATAAGGCCACAGATACAGTACATTCACTTTGCTGGTGTCAGACATCACTGTCATGCCTGCTCCTCATGTGTGTGAGGTACACAGATGGCATGTAGGACACAGAGTACTGCTAAGTTAGCCATGTGTGGGCATAGTTGCCAGGCATCAGTAATATGGTTGCAGATGTGCTGGGGTGTCATCTGTATACCCTTCTGTGACCTGTGTCACACATTCCACATTAGGGTTTAGTGTGTATACACCTCAGTGACATGGATCACATTCCACATTAGATATGTATTGTATGTGAAAACAGTCATGGCTTTGAACTGTGTCAGTAACTCACACTGTATAGCAATAGTGAAGCCACATGATGCCCTGCAATGGCTATGCACATCAACTCAATGTGCAGTATGTCACTGCATATTTTTATTTTATTTATTTTACATTTGTTGACCGGGCTAGTCTAACTGGATACATGTCCATTTTCAGTAGAGGCCCGGGGAGAAAAGCTCCACTTTAAACTAACTAAATCAAGACAATCTAAAGTCCATGCAATATATACAGTACATAAACCTGAAGAATTATTTCATCAAATTGAGTTGTACAGAACTACAAATATACAGATTGTGACTACTAAGTTTAATAAGGTAAAATACAGTATTATTACCAAGGGAAAGAGATAGATATTCTTGATTAGAAAATTGGATATGAATGTGCCTTTGTAAAGATATAAAAAGCTATGATAAAGTGAGTAACACTGAGAAGTGAAAATGAAGTTTAAAG
>NC_056743.1:1520742210-1520745263 GCF_019279795.1 Protopterus annectens | reverse complement strand
CAAAAGAGGGAAAGACAGTAGGGAAAATAGCTAGGGATCTGCAGGAAGGGTGTAGGGAAGGTCCATAGCTATCTATTTCTTCTACAGCAACGGCTGTGCATATGCAATAAATTTGGCAGGACATTTGGATACTCACAACCCTGATAGAGGAGTGAGGGCAACAATAGTATGTTGTGATGCCAATTAGAAATGTTTACACATGTCCAGTGGACACGTGCGCGAAATGGACAGCTATGTATGGGGCGTGCTTTTTTGCGGGAACAGATTGCCCTTCTTTTCTTTTATGTTTAGGTGAAAGTGGGATGTTGGGGAAGGAGAGTAGGTATGATCAGTGAGGATAGGTTGGGTAGGATAACAGACAAGAAAAACAAGATGCATACAGGGGTGGTATATGATACATGTGGGGGGGAATCACCTTGGACGGGGAGGGGTGTTTGGAAGTCACAAACCCATGACCCCCACCAATGTATACAGTGGGACTGAGGTCCCCACCCATGGGCAGTCACCACTAAGCCTTCACAGCCCAGAAGGTGGCTGTGCTGGGAGCTGAGTAGGAGGGGCAGGCTCACCCTCTACTTGCACCACTCGGCCCTCAAGCTGGCATAGGTGGTCTCAAATCTCCCTGTCGAGCTCCCTATGCACCACAGCCCAGACCGTACCATGGGTGACAGGTTCCTGTCAGCTCCCGCTCCCGGGGGGGGCAAGACCCATCCCCTGTGGTGGTTCCACCCAAAGGTGGTGCAGGGCCAATGGATGAGCAGGTCCCAGGCTGGGCCCCAGATGTGCTGGTGCCCGGTGCCATGACCAGCTTAGGTGGGACAGGTGGGTCTGCTGGGACCGGCCTTCCCAGATGAGCTATGTTGTATTATGTTTAAGGCAGATATGGGTTAGTAATAGTCAACAGCATTCACGATTAGTTATAACAGCATGCATAGGTATTCCCATTACCCAGGGCACCAGATATAACATAGTTGTAGAGCAGGCAGAACACATGCATATATGGGTAAACAGTGGCCATTACATCAACATGCAGGTTTCATTGATGGCAACAGGCCACCAATATGGGTGTATTTTAACATGGCACATGCATAGAAACAGATGTGAATATTTCTAAACCAATAGGACATATGTCCCAACAAAGGGTTGGACTGTAGACATACCAAATGAGTTGTGTAAAAGGTTATGTCTGCACATATGGTAGGGGTGAGAGAGAGAGAGACTTCAATTAACAGCTAATACATCCTTGTAGTTTTCACAACATTTGTAGTCACTGCAGTGGTCTGTCCCTTACATATTATTACAGTACCCAATGGCATTATATTGTACAATGGTATGTTTGTAGATTAGTATGTAGGGGACCTGTGTGGACAAGATGCAGGTGTTAATGCAACATGTTTTGAGACTGCTCTCATACACTTTGGGTGAGATGCTGGGATGACAGGTATGTTTGCATGTACATTCTCTGACTATGTACAAGTCTGACTATCAGTTATATGTCATTAACAGCTGCCTACATTTCTTGGATCTTCACACTAATTTGTCAGAAGAACAGGGCAAAAGGCAGGTGATGTGGGCCATTTATCAGGACATACTGGGCAGACTGGAACAGTTGAGGAGTATGAATATGCATACCACTCTATTTAACCATTCTAGCAAAATCTGTACAGTTGTTAAGTGTAAATATGCATATAGCTTTCTCTCAGAACATTCTAACAGACTGTGTGCAATTGTGTGGAATGATAATGCATACAACTTACTAGCGATCCTGGGATCCAAAGCCCTGCTGTGTGTGACAAAAGCATTATAGTTATGATCACTGTACACTATGCTATCAGGCAATTGTTGTGAGGCTTTGCAATGTATTTTGTGCAATATGACTGACCTGTTTGCACTTCCGACATTGTTATGCAGCACTTCATACTTCATACAGCATTGTATCTGCATACCACAGTGTGGGTAACACTGCTTACTACAACAGTACTATTTAATAACTGCAACAGTACAACAACATATGACTGCAGAGTAAACAGAAGCAATGCAGGGGTTACACCTTTATTCGCAGCATATTACACTATTCTGTATACTGGTGCAACACTTTCTCAGGCTCTTACATTTATTTGTTATGACAGTATGTGCAGGCTATTTACTAACCTGCCATGCGATGCATCCTTTGCAGCCTAGCATCATAGGCTTGCTGGTACACAGCATGCTCATCTGCAGCTGTCAGGGAAGTACAGTGATAATTAGCCATACCTATCCATAGTATACACAAGCTAGGCAATTATTAACTACATAGTGGAAGGAGTACTTACTCAGTTCTGGGGCATTCTGCATCTGCCTTGCTTCCTGGATCCACTGTTCCAGGACATCCCCCCTCCGCCGCTTCAGGTCTGCATGGTGGTGCCTGACCTGCTCACCAGTCCGAGGGATACCTGTGGCATTAATGAAGTCACAGGCGAGACTGTCCCAGGTCTCCATTTTGTACTGCGAGCCCTGGTACTGGCCCTGCAGTAGTCTCCAGTCATGGTGCTTTACCAGGAGCCATACCATAAATTTGGACTCCTTGATGCCCAAGCACTGCGCTCTAAAGTGAGTGCCTTCTCCCACTCCAGCCATTCTGCCTGCAGGGGGATGCTACAACCAGTTATGAGCTGTATTCCCGCCTCTTCAGTTTAAGTAGGGCCAGATTCCCGCACTTTTCAGTAATTGGCCAGTTTCAAAAAGACTAAGCTGTGGGCACACATGCTTACTTCAGGTTGGCACTGCTTAAAGAGGTGTACCTCTGGGCATATTGTATTGGCTTCCCTACACATTGCTTACAATTACTTATTTGGGCTGTGCGGCGGTTAGCATTGCTTACTAGTTATCTAGCATTATATTTGACTTTTGTCAACAATGTCTTACTCATTACAGGCTATATATGTGTCTGGTATCCGTCATTCATGTGTACATACACTGTATGGGGTCCTGGGGACTTCTGAACCTTATTACAGTGACACCTCAACTCTATGTTTACTGCAGTACTCCAATTCACATATTTATGGTCTGTGGCA
>NC_056743.1:1520622210-1520737210 GCF_019279795.1 Protopterus annectens | reverse complement strand
GGACGGGGCTTAACATTCTACTACGTGCTTGTGTGTTTACTACTTCAATTTTATTTCACTGTTCGTGGACACTCTTGTATGCTTAGCGTACATTTCGACATCCATGGACACTGAATTACTGGCTTACTATTAGAGGCGGGCTCTAATAGTAAGCATAGTAGGTTGTGCAACTGTCTGGGCATGTTTACGCCTTCGTAGAGCACTTGTACACGCCCCCTGCACTCGCACACATTTCCTGTGCACGTCGAGGGTGCGGCGGCACGCCCTCATAAATATTCATATGGCGCTGCTGCACCATCTGTAATGAGGATGCTCGGTGCAAGGCTAAAGCCGTCCTTGCGCCGAGCTTCATGAATCCCGGGGTATATGTAGAAGTTTTTTTTCCCCAGATGGGACTTATCTAACCAGCAGTGGAACAGCACAAGCTGACTGTCAATCTTTAAAACCCTGCAGAGGAGTGCCCTGTTAGGTGGCAGGAAAGCTCTAAAGGGCTGGCATCCAGAGCTGACCTTTTACACAGCTCAGCTCAAGCTGTCTCATGATTTAGATGCATAGAAGGTGCCCTGAAGCTTTGGAAGCTGTCTGACTGTTATACACATAGCAAGATATAACCCAGAAAACTTAGGCTACTGCAGCAGTGATCCTTCGAACATCTGCTGTTATGTTAAATTTACTTACACAACTGTACTTTTAATCTAACGTCTGAGAACTCTGTGAGGTCAAAATTGTTACATAAAATGCAATTAATGTTGATTATTTTGATGACCTGTCTTCTACTCCAGTTTTGCATTTCTATTATTCTTTAACCATTGGCTATATTAATAATAATTTCAAAATTACAGTTCTTGCTTTCATCAGAACCTATCGAGAGGGTGGTTTTACTTGAGCAGATAATGTTAATGATAAAAAAAATAAATTGGTGGTAAGTGACAGCTAGTGGGGGCAAATCTTAAAGATTTTGTAACTTAGATTGTGGCTTTTTCATTCTTTTTGATTTGAGCAAGTTCTGTTTTCTAGCATAAATGCAATGAGGTGATTTTCTGCAGATCGTCAAGACAACCTGAATAATATGGTCAGGGGTAAGAGATATTGTCAGTGAATGGCAATGCTCAAAACAGTTTTTTCTTCTTTCACTTTTACTATAGCTATATATATATATATATATATATATATATATATATATATATATATATATATATATACATATATATACACACACACATATATATATATATATGTGTGTGTGTGTGTGTGTGTGTGTTTGTGTGTATGTATGTATGTTTATAGATATATATATATATATATATATATATATATATATATATATAGATAGATAGATATATACACACATATATATATATATATATATATATATATATATGTGTATGTTTGTAGATATATATATATATATATATATATATATATATATATTTATATATATATATATATATATATATATATATATATATATATATATATATATATATATATATATATATATATATATATATATATATATATATATATATATATATATATATGGGTCTGGGACTAATGAACGAATGGCCGTTTCACTGAATCTGAAATGGCCATGCATACTTATGCGAAAGTGCTTTTCACCGAAGAAGCACTTTTGCGTAAGTATGCCTGGAGGTAGAGGGAATTGTGGGAGAATGACTGTTGCCGAGATTGTACTATGATGCGGTTAAGGGAATTTTTCCCTTTTCCCCATTGTAGTGCGATCTTGGAGTGAGAAAAATAAAGTAGGGGGTGTGGGGGGCACAACCCCCCACATGGGGGTGCAGGGGGGCTTGCCCCTCTGCATAAATGCTTTTTTCTTCTTTTTTAATGTTTTGTTTTTAACGCACTTTAACAAAAGTGCTTTTTCGGTAAAAGCACTTTCTTTAAAGTGTGTTTGGGTAAGTTGGATTCGGACTGTTGAACTTTGTTCAACAGTCCTAGATCCATATATATATATATATATATATATATCTTTATATGGTACCTATTCTTATGATTAATGTTAGGTGTTTACAAAATCAACAGAAAAGAAGAAATTCTTTACTTTTATCTTTAGACATGAGGAGGAGGGAATTCAAAATAAGATACACAATTCACATTCGCTGTCTGTTAGTTTTGCTTTAATGCTTCAGTTTGTGCCTCACTGCAGTTCAGAATAATAAAAATAGTGCTTACAGGACATGAGCCTTCAGCCAATGTTTGTACCCAAGGAATGGAAGTCATTCCCCTGCATAAAGGAGGTCCAACCACTGAGCTGGGTAACTACAAGCCCATATGTCTTACCAGCTTCATATGTAAGGTCATAGAAAGAATTATCATGGATATGATAAATGAGGACTTAGGTAAGCTGCAATTGCTGGACCCATCACAGTCCAGCTTTGTTAAAATAAGATAATACCTATTAAATCTGGTGGTTGTTTATCAGAGGGTCACCAAAGCATTAGATGAAGGTAAGATTGTGCACCCAATTTACCTCAACATGACCAAGGCTTTTGATACAATACCCCACTCAGCCATTATAGACAAGCTCACTGATTTAGGTATAAACCCTTTTATCACCCACTGGATTGCCAACTAGCTTATTGATAGGACCCAGGAGGTCAAAATAGCTGAGTCCACCTCCACCAAGAGGGCAGTCACAAGCAGAGTCCACAAGAGCTTGGTAGTGGACTCGGTCCTTTTTGTCATCTATTGCCTCTGAAATGGAAGCAGATGTTGAAGGTTTATGGCTGATTATGTTTGCAGATGATTACAAGCTGGGCTTTATGATCAACTCTCCTGCAGACACTAGCATTCTTCAAGACTTCAAGAAGGTCTAGCTCTAACTAACAAAAGGTACCAAAGGCATGGTCTTAAAGTCAGTGCTAAGAAATGCATAATTGTACCCTTTGGGAAGGCAACCATCCTGGCTAATTACCATGCTGATAATACACCCTTAAGAGTCAACCTAGCGGTCAGGGATCTGGGTACACACGTAGACAGTAACCTTATCTTTGACCACCATGTGGCCACAGTGGTGGGGAAATCTTTTTAGGTTGCATAACTTTTAAGTAGGGGTATGGCATCTAGATCCAAAGAGGTCATTATCACAGCATACTTCATGCTTACCAGACCAATCATATAGTGAAATGCTGCCTTTAGTATGTACCTGACCAGGCATATGCAGCAACTAGAGCAATCTCAGAGGTTCCTTACAAAAAGAATACAAGGTGTAAAAAACCTGCCTTATGCAGAGTACCTTAAAGCCCTTACCCTGTACTCAGTCTCCTATAGATTGCTGAGCGGTGTTCTGTGCCTGGCTTACGAAGCATCCACAAATCCCACACTTATGAATCTCCTACATATTGGTAAGTCAAAGAGTACCAAAAACACAAGTTTTAGGAACCTGAATTTTGTCTGTGACTTAAACAAAACATGCTGGAGAAACAGATATGTATCCCAGAGGCTGCCCCTCCTATGGAACAGGCTTCCCATCCATGTGAAGGTGAGTTTGTCTATTACCCAGTTTGAGCACAACCTAGACCAGTGAATGAGGAACAGGAAATTTACATTGGGCCTGGCACCCATGCTCCTTATGGATAGAGGTAGCTTATAGGTGCTGTCCCTTAATGTCCTATTTGGATACAGGACATCATCATTCTTTCAGGGAAACTTGGCTAGGCTTAGAAAGGACCCCAGGGTCATTAGCCTAGTAACAGTCTATGACTCTGTAAGTCTATGAATATTAGCAAGTTACAGCAGAAAATAGTTCAGTATCCTTGCCAGCTCAGAGACAGTAACATAACTGCATGCTGTATTTTGCTGTCACTTCCAGTCTCTCTGGGTTAATGGTAACAACAGACTTCTCTACTTAATTCAGAATACTCTTTCTCCAGTTTCTCCTGGATTAAGCAACCAACAGGCTTCTTTCCTGATGGCAGAATGCTCCTTCTGACTTTAGCAATTACAATTTTCCACCTAGGTGTCTTAGTTGAGACTCCCCTAGAAAACTACCCAGGATTCGGTTATCTAACTCACTGCACTACCAACACTTCTAGTATTCAGCTCCACACATGCTGCTCCCAATTAGTTACTTAGGTGATACATCTTCTTCTGAGCTTTGAAATGCTTTACATTTCCCTTCATAAACTGTCCTTTGGGAAACATCACCCCTTTATTCTGTATCAAACAAGTAATATTGCCTTTTGACATCCACATGCAGTCACCATGTGACATAATCCCCATCCCTAGTTCTAGCTTCAAAAGACTGAATAAAGGCCAGAGACATCCTTTATATGATGAGATGACAGTGGTCAGGATGATGAAAAAAGATATACTTAAAGTGCTAAAAAAGCTCAGTTTTACAGTTTTGTTTACCTGTATAACCAATACAGTCCATGAACAGTGTAAACACTCTCTCTCTCTCTCTCTCTCTCCAACAGATTTTTTAATACACTGAAAGCTCAGTTCATAAATAAGCATCCCATCTATGTTACACCACAAGTCACTACTAAGTTTATGGCTAATGTTACAAACAGGGTATTCATCTTACTCAGCTGTTTGTAATAGGACAGCCCTGATGCTCAAATTGAGGCACTAGTGAAGACAGTAAATGGCTTAGCAAAATTTGTACCTAATAATATGTGCTCAGATCATAATATGCACTTTGATTTCTTAAATGCCTGTTCTGTAGTGTCTATTCACTTGAGATTTGGAGGGGCCCCACATTTGAGTAAGTCCATTAAGGTGCAAGCTATGGTGGTAAAGCCTGAGAATAACTTATGGTACTAATTGACCAATCCCCGGAAAGGCTTGACCTGTCTGTTGGAAGTAGGTGCAGGCCAGTTATTTATTGCTTTCACTTTCTCTATCTGTGACTTTTCTATGCCTCTACCTATTATGTAGCCCAAATAATAGGTTTCTGACATCCCTAACTTATATTTTGCTGAGTTGACCATCGGTCCAACTTTATGTAAGGAGTCTAATACAGCCTGCATCTTTAAGAAGTGATATTCCTAGTCCTCTGAGAAGATCACTACAGTGTAAATGTAGGCCATGGAATACCTGATGTCTAGTTTAAGCACCCTATCCATTAGTCTCTGGAATGTTATGATACTTTACGGGGCCCAAATGATATGTATGTGAAAGAGGCTATCACGGGTGGAGAAAAACATTTTCTCCTTCCCTTCAGGGGCTAAAATGATTTGCCAGTATCCCTTTCTTACTAAGTGGATAGAAATTCTGCTTTGCATTAATGGACATGCTGCACCTCAGAAAATCCAAATCCCATCGAGCTACGCGCTCGAGAGACTTGAACCTCAGCACTGAAATAAATAGGACATGCTGGAGGGACAGATTCATAACCCAGAGGCTCCCTTCACTCTGGAATAAAATCCCAGTCCAGGTTAGGCAGAGTCCCTCATTGACTCTCTTCAAGAGGAATCTTGATGAGTGGATGGGAGATCGTAGGTTTACCCCAGGTATCACTTCTGTGTCACTGTTAGACAGAGGCACAGTATACTAACCTCGAAAAAGGGCATAGCAAAATAAATTTAAAATGGGTGGCGAAAGCCAAACACATTCTGGCTAGGCTTATAAACACCCTAGGGCAGATAGCCTAGTATGAACCTATGAACCTATGAACCATAATATTTCAACTATTTCATCCACTTAAGGGATGGGGCATGAATTGGATTTGGAAATACTGTTTAGTTTTCTGCAGTCACTACCTCATCATCATCATCATCAGGCTTGGGAGCCAGTGCACTGGTGTTATTTCACTCACTCTAGGACTTTTCTATAGCCACTAATTTTATAATTTTCTATACCTCATCCTTAACTGTTTGGCATTGGGACTCTGGTATCTGACGTGGCTTTAGCTTTACTTTTTCATGAAAGTTTCAGCATTGTGCTGGGTTAAATTGATCTTGCCAGATATCTCTGAAATATATCCCATTTGCCTAAGTAAAATTTTGTAATGTATTTCTGTGATATTGACAAGGATTCACTTAATTTGACTTCAGGACATATAGTGGGAGCATTAACTTCTTCTGTGAATATGCTTCCTATTGATATGTCAGGAGTCCCACTGCCAAGTCCTGAAATGATGGAAAAAAAAGACCAAAATACAGGAGAAGAGTGAATGTCGAACATTGGTCTACTTCTTTAAACTTGTTTATTGCATGGAACAAGTTCCCGTATCCCCCAGCCTGGGGGGAAGCATCACATATACCCTAAACTTGTATATACCAACTTCAGGATTGCTAGAAAAGGGAATATTCTGAGAAATGGCAATCTCTGATTTAGTATACATAAGTATGAATTTTTAGTCATTCAGTGTCCACATTTTGGGACTCAGCATATTGTGTCCCAACATTTTAAATGGTTACCCTGTGAATATTAACACTACAGAAGCCACAGTTTCTTTCAAAGATTTTAAAACATTTATGTGATATATCTGCTCGTTTCCTTTTTCCACTTTGTCTAACTTTATAGTTTGCTTTTCTGTAACTTCAAAACATCCTTTCTACCCTGTTTGGAACTTGTTTTTTGCATTTGGCACAAGACAAGTACTTTATATTCTGCTTTGAACTCTCTAAGATGAGCATCTTGATAATATGGCCTGTGTTGTGCTTCATGTGCTGTTTCCATTTGCTTCTTTACTATAAGCATTACAGTATTTTACAACCCCTGAAACTCAGTAAAGTGTCCTATCCCACTCTTAAAATGAGTGCTTTCCTCTTGTCACGTTTCTTTCATTGTATCTAGCAAGCTTCAGTGGTGTCTGCCATATAAAGGTTTGAATGGTTTGAACCCAGTTGACGCTTTGGGTACTTCCCTCACAGCAAAAAGAGCTAGGGAAGTAGTTGGTCATAATTTTTCCATGCTGTTCTATAGCTTTCCTCAATAAGACTTTACAATTCCTTTAAAACATTCAGCAAGCCTGTCTCTCTCAGGGTGGAATACAGACATCCTTAACTGTTACTCTTTAAATAACAGTGAAAGCTCATGTATTACTTTAGACATAATGGGGTGCCCTGATTAGACAGACTTTCTTGGGGTGTACATTAAGAAATAAAGTAGACTTGTTTTTTTGCTTTAGCTTTGGCATTCACTCTTCAACTCTTCATAATGGTATTGCTTCAAACATATATATATATATATATATATATATATATATATATGTGTGTGTGTGTGTCTGTGTGTGTGTATATGTATATATTGAGGACCCTTACTTCCTTACATTATAAGTGGATCTATGCTATTCATTGCTGATCAGCTTGAATGACACTTCATTTATAGGTAGGAGTACCAGAACATTCTTGCAGCCTGGGTTAGGTGCTGTTTTTTGACATTCTGTCCAGGCAGCAGAAACATTTCTAGTCCATTCATAGTACCAGGCCAATGAAGTCTAGCTAGAATTCTAGTCTAAGATTTTCCATCCCCAGATGACACCCCTCTTCTCCAAATGTGACCATGAGTCAATTTCATTATAAGTGTTCTGAAATACTTTGGCAGTAAAATAGCCTTAATATTTGTTTCCTTTCTTTGGTAACCCTGTAAAGCAAATTATTTCTTAGTTCAAAGTAAGAAAATTAAATGAAGCATTTTGATCAGTTATTTCACCTTCCATTCATGCTGTATTCTCTCTAACCCTGATCGACATAGTGTCCTCCCTCATCTTCCATTCATGCTGTATTCTCTCTAACCCTGATCGACATAGTGTCCTCCCTCATCTTCCATTCATGCTGTATTCTCTCTAACCCTGATCGACATAGTGTCCTCCCTTGAGGCTCTCTTAAAATTAATATGGCTTATCTACAGATCTGCTAAGCCAATGTTTCATTCCACAGGATCCAGATATGAAGTCGACGGTATGTCTTCTTCTCCTACATAGGCAGCTACAGCTTCCTCTTTCATCTAACTCTTCCTCTAAAATGGATATCTCATGAAAGTAACTTTCCTCTGTTTGAGATACTGGCCTTTTTCTTTTATCTACTTCAGTATTATCCCTTCCTAATGTAGACTTAGAGTCTTAATATGATATCTATTTGGCCCTCTGCTCTAATAGAGAAGTTTAAGACTATGTTCAGCTACTTCAGTTCCTATACTACTTATATTTGTATAATTATAGGTCTTTTTATATCAGTATTAATCCTGATTTAATTTGTAGTGTTGATTACTAGAGTCTCACCATCAGGTTTGCCCATTTCTTCTATCCAAACCCAAATCTTGGTTCTTTTGGAAACTTCTAGTTCCATTGCTTTGCTTTTACTGAGTTTGTGCATTTTTGACACCATATCAGATTGTACCCCTCACACCATATTTTCTATTATTCTTTAAAATGAGGAAAGTCCTAACCATTTATCACATCATGAATTAGACTAGGCACTCCACTTATGCTGAAGTGAAGAGCTCAGAAAAAAGGCACAACATTGCATGCCTACAACTGGTGTGGGGTTTCGCTTTATTATCCAGAATGTACCAGTAATATGTTTTAGAAAAAAAAAGTCTGTTCGTTGGTAAAGAGGATTAAGGCTGTGAACTGTTAATGAGGTGCTACCTGTGGTACGTAATTTGATTTCCTTAGCATTAATTTGCTGGTGCCTGACCTGAGAAAGTCTCTTAAATTGAACTCATATCATAAGTGGTCTCCAGGACTGCATGCCTACTATTTACATAGGAACATATAAAGCTGGTGAGTATAATACTTTGCCTAGAAGAATTTACATTTGTACTTGGGTTATAGTTTACTTTCTGTCTTGTCTCCATGTATATACATTTCTTCAGTTTTCTGATCACTACTAATTTTGTGCCTACATGCATATTGTGATGTAACTAGTATAATCATACTCCCCCTGTCCAAAAAAATCATAGGAATTCCTTCCCTTGCTCTACAACAGTATATTTAACACATTTGGTGTCAGAACAATACAGAAGGTAGTTTCCATATTACTATCAATTAACTGTTCAGCATTCCACTGATATATTTTCAGACATACATTGTTTAACAGTTTGATTATTAGCATTATTAGTTTTTACAGGTAAACATGGCTATCATTACCTATTAACCTTGTTTCATGTCCTGTCTCAGAATCATTAAAAGAAACTAGTTAAGATGCCAATACTTTTGTTTGTTTATGGGTATTGACACATACATAGGTGTAAGTTTGTTACTAGCCATTGCTGTAGGCAAGTCAGCTTTATAGACTGCAGTTTCACTTAAACATTCAACAAAAGCAACAAATTGTTGAAAAAACATATGGACATGCTGAGATGCATATTTTCTGAAGTGGCTATGGAATACTCACTGACCTTTATCTGCAGGTAGAATTTCTAATATTGTATTTACATTGTCTGTATTAGGTTGTATCCACAGTCTCAAAACAGGAATTAAATCAACCATTTGTGACCTTACAGCTCTGTCCATACATAATACCTAGTTATGGTACAGAAGACTCCCTCTTATCCAGTCTCGCTGGGACTGGACCTTAGGCTGGATAAATAAATGGCTGGTTAATCACGGACACCCAACAACCCCCCAGATCAACAATGCTGAAATTATCATCTCAAAACTACATATTAATAGTAACAAAAGCATAAATATTGTCTGTGTCTATATTCCTCCAGGGAGGAACACAGATACCCTAGAAGATTTCTTAAACTGGTTGTATAATAATCACCCACAAGAAACCATTGTTCTCGGGAATTTCAACATTGATTAGAACACCTGTTCCTCTGAATCCCCCACAACCCATGTAAACCTCTATGGGTTTACCCAGACCATATCCTCCCCCCACTAGGTCAGGTTGTTGTTTGTCTTTCGGCTATTCCCAGTTAGGGGTCGCCACAGTGGAACTCCAGTCCGCTAATGAATGGCAGTGGATTTTTACGATGCCAAGTTGCCAGCCCGATGTCCAGCCTTCAAAGAAGGCACACCCATTCATGCACGCACCTACCTGCGTGTCTTTAAACATCACTCGACCATGGGGAGGACATGCAGACTCCACATAGAAGGTGCTCCAGCTGAGAATCGAATGGGAGAACCTCTTGCTGTGAGGTGACAACGCTAACCACTGCACCACCACGGCCCTTAAGTAAATTCCATAATAAAGATAGTACCCTAGACTGGATACTCATCAACAACCATCAATAATACTACTATACATCAGGCACCTTACCAGATGACCTAAGTGATCACTGTCTTACCTATACAATCAAGCTTAAGGTAAAATACTCCCACCATCCCACCTATAGAACTATAAGAAACAACAAGAACTTTGATCTCAATAAGTTTAACAATAAACTAAAGGCATGTAAATGGTCAGCCCTAAAAAAACTCCCCCTAGATGAAGCTGTCACATACTTTAACACCAAATTCCTTGCTGTTCTCGACTCTCATGCTCCCAGCCGTACTATTAGATCCAAGGTTAATATTGCCCCGTGGCTTTCTAAAGATACTAAACAAAGTGTGGGCCACCTACCAAACAACAAAAAACTCACTTGACCATCTTAGATTTAGACAGCTAAGAAATTACCCAAAAAATCCATAACTTTAGATAAAAAGAACTAGTACTGCCATCTACAACAAGTACACCAGAATAAACCACAGAAGTTCTGGACAGGAATAAACAAACTCCTCCACACAGGCCAAACTACCCCCCCACCCCCACCCCACCATCTGCCTCCACACATAAATCCCCAGAAGATATTGCTAACACCTTTAACACCTTCTTCACAGAGGCTATCCAGTCTCTGGCCATCCAACTCACTCCCAGTGGTTCTAATCCAAATGCAGCCAATACCAATACCAATGCAGCCTTTAGCTTCCAACCAGTGTCCACTCAAGTCATTATGACCCTACTTAAGAAACTAAGCCCCACCACATAGGCTGCTGATCTCCTCCCTGCAGAATACTTACAAAAGGCTGCAGTCGCTATTGCATACCCCATCTCAATTTTGATCAACCGCACCATATCTGAAGCTACCATCCCCACTATATGGAAACTCTCCCATGTCATACCTGTTCATAAGGGGGGCAGCTCCAACAAACTGTCAAACTTTAGGCCCATAGCTATCTTTTCACCACTAGCTAAAATTATGGAGAAGTGGGTGTACATATACAGCTCATGCACTATCTCACACAGAACAAGCTATTGTCCAACTCTCGGCATGGCTTTAGGCCACATCACAGCACTACATCAGCCCTCCTCTCTTTCACTAACATTATAAACCATAACCGTAACAATAACAAACTATCCTCTGCATTCTTTCTAGACCTTTCCAAGGCCTTTGACATGGTTGACCACAAAATGCTAATGAACACTTTGAAGGCCTTCACCTTAAACAATCAATCGCTTCAATGGTTTGAATCTTACCTGCAGGGCAGGCAACAGGCAGTCCTATGGCGGGACAAGCTATCATCATGCCTCCCCATCAAGCTGGGAGTCCCCCAGGGCTCTATATTAGGATGACTACTCTTCTCAATCTTTATAAATGACCTTCATATAGTCATCCCAGATGCTACCTGCATTCAATATGTGGATGACTCCACTTTGATTTGTTCTGCCACCTCCCCAGCTAACCTTTCCATGTTAACCCAAAACACCTTTAGCTCAGTAGAAAAATAATTTCAAACCAACGTCTGATCCTTAACACCAACAAAACTAACTTCTCTTCTCCCCTACATGAAAGACCACCCCACCACTCTTCAACATAACAGCAAATAATGGCACCATTATCTCCCCAGAAGCCTAAACTAAACTACTGGGTGTCATAGTTGATAACAACCTCAGGTTTGACATGCACATCAATCAAACTATAAAAACCATCAATAAAAAACTCGGCTCCTTTTACAGGATCAAATCCTTCCTCAGCCCACCTGCTCGAACTGCAATTGCCAACTTCCATCTACTATCTACCCTTCTTTATGCCTCTCCTCTTTTCTCCAACTTGAACAAAACAGATCTTAATAAATTATCATCATGCTACAACCACATCGCCAGATTTGCTACTGGCACACCCTACTGAACCCACCACTGTCACAACCTAAATCTCCTAGAATGACTGAACTACCTTACCTTCTGCAGTTGAATCAGTTCATAGTAGCCCATAAAGTCCTCTACCAGCCAGAAAATACACCTGCTCTAAAAAACATGACCAGCCCCTATAGTAACAACTGCCCACTTCTGCTCATCCACCAAACTCCTAGTTCAAACAGTCAAATCCAACCACTCTGCTGGTGATGTGCTCTTTGCCAACTCTGTTGGAAGGACATGGAACTCATTACCGGCTGACCTGACGCTAGAGCCTTCATTAACCTTATTCAAAAACAAACTTAAGAATTACCTGAAATTGCACTGGTTATGTCCTTTTTCTAACCCTGACTGGTGTCCTCTCTATTTCTTGTTTTCCTCTAATCTACAAATGTTTCTTTAATATCTACCTTCTCCATATCAGGAAGGGTAAATTGTATAAAATGCTACTCAATGTGTCTGAACCCTGAAGGTAATATGCTGATACTGCCTGTAAATAAATACTTGTATTGTTCATGTTTGTAACCTATATGTAACTACCATGTACTGAAAGTTCTATAATTGTATGTGCAAATGTACCTTGGAGCTTTTCTTCCCGGGCCTCCGCTGAAAATGGACATATATCCAGTTGGACTAACCCGGTTAACAAATGTAAAAAAAAAAAAATATATATATATATATATATATATCAATAAAATAATCAGGAAAAAGCATGCAAAATAGCATTTACAGGTTGTAAATACAGGTAAGTCACTCTTATCTGGTCTCGCTTTAACCTGGCACTTTGGAACGTCTTGGCTTATTCTTTTAACTGTCTTAATCTTAAAATGTTAAAATATTGAAGCAAAAATGAACTTGCAATATATATAAAATAAAACTGCAATGGAGAATGAGACGAATATTATTATCAGGAAATGTCTGAAATGGCTTTACCTGATTTCCAGAACAAACACACACACTTCTATCCATCCCCCCCCCACCTTACAGTTTAATTGGCGATATTGTACTGTACTGGCTCACCAGTTCCGCAATAGCAAGCACCGCCCAAACCCTACCCCAGCTGGTTGACCTGTTGCTGTTCTCATGAATACCTAACACAACGTGACTTTCAAGCGAGAAAAGAATGTCCAAGGCGTGAATATTTTAACGTGATTTCCACCTCTTTTCTTTTATAGAAACAGCAATTACATTTTTTCCCTTTACTTTTGCAGGGGGCAAGCCCCCTGCACCTCCTTGTGGGGTGCTGCACCACCACACCCCCTGCCACTTGGATATACCAACTCCGGCTTACACATGACCCAGTGCTTTCCATTAATACCAGTAAGAGTAGTGTAATGCTACATGAAACAATAACGGTAATTCTTCCCTAAAAGGAAGGGTATATTTTGAAATTGGCATGCTATGCATATTAGCCCCTGGCACCATGCATACAATGAGCAGCTGAGTTAAGCAGCTGTTACTAGGGAACGTTCCAATGAACTTGTTTTAATAATCTGTTAGCAAACCTTGCAAATGCTGCTCATCTACAATCATTGTATGCATGATGTCAGTGGCTAATATGCATGGCATGCCAATCATGGCTCATTTCTTATTCAGGTTCACTCCTCAATCATACGGACCATGCCCACTCCTGCACGAAACTGAAGGTGAGCCAGTACACAACAATATATCCGTTTAATCTTTGTCAATAAGTGATGGTCACAGTTCATTGAAGTTATAATTAAGCACTACCTATGGCCAGAATAAATCTGTTCCTAAAAAAACTGATTGAATTTACCATTTCCAAGGCATTTGCATGCATGGCAGCCAATTATATGACATTAAACATAGCAGAGATGCATTTAACTGTAGAAAATTGCTATTATGAGAATTCAGTAAAACTCATTTGTGAATGCGATTTCCTTAATAATCTGTGTGCGCAAGCTACTAATGAAAGCAGACAAATACTTCCATTTAGGTTTTGCTGAGAACACAGGGAAAGTACAGAGTAAAGGAATCCATGGGCAGGTGGACAGTATATAGGTTCATAGGTAGGTACTAGGCTATCTGCCCTAGGGCATTTATAAGCCTAGCCAGAATGTGTTGGCTTTCGCCTCCCTTTTAGACTAGATTCCTGAGCCTCTGTCCAGCAGGGCCATAGAAGTGATCCCAGGAGTGAATTTATGATTTCCCATCCACTCATCAAGATTTCTCTTGAAGAGGGTCAGCAAGGGCCTCTGCCTAACATGGACCAGAGCTCTATTCCAGAGCGAGGGAAGCCTCTGGGATATGAATCTATCCCTCCAGCATGTCCTATTTATAGCTGTGCTGAGGTTTAAATCCCTGGAGCATGTAGCTCTAATGGATTTGGTTTTCTTGAGGTGGAGCATGTCCATTAGTTCCGAGTTAGACATGGCCTTGTACGTCAGGCAGAGATCGCCTCTGAGTAGGTGGTAAGCAACTGAGTACAGCTGGAGTTTCTTTAGTCGAGCTGCATAGGGCATCTGTTTGAGGCCCACGATCTTCTTGGTGAGGTACTTTTGAGATCTCTCCAGCTGTTGCAGGTGTCGGGTAATGTACATCCCAAATGGGGCATTGTACTCAATTATGGGCCTGATGAGTGATGAGTAGAGGAGCACAATGACCTCTCTTGATCTAGATGTGAACCCTTTTGTGATTAGGTGAGCTATATAGAAGGTTTTTCTAACCACTTTGGCAATGTGATTGTCAAAGGCGAGGTTACTATCTACTTGGGTCCCCAGATCCCTAATTACTTCTTCCATACTTAGTGGATTACCTCCTATGTGGTAGTTTGTGGGCACTTTGTTTTTCTAAAAGGGGATGACTATACATTTTTTGGCATTGAGGCCATGGTTCTAACACCATGTATCCATCTCTGTAAGACCCTTCTGGAGGATGCTTGTGTCAGCCGGAGAGTCGATTATGGCTCCCAGTTTGCAATCATCTGTGAACTTGGTCAGCCACAGTCCTCCTGTGCTTGCTTGTACCTCAGAGAAGTATATACCGAACAAGAGGGGTCCCAGGACAGAGCTCTGTGGGACGCCACTTGTAACCAGTTTAGAGTCAGACATGGCACCTGCAACTCTGACCATGTGAGTTCTATCCCTGAGCCAGTTTGCAACCCATCTTGTGATGAATGGGTTGATATTTAGGCTGGTAAGCTTATTTATGATACCAGAGTGGCGTACTGTGTCGAAGGCCTTTGCGAGGTCCAAGTAGGCTGTGTGGACTACCTTTCCCTCATCTATGGCTTTGGTAACTGTTTCAAAGAAGTCAACTAGTTTTAGGAGGCAAGATCTGCCTTTAACAAAGCCGAACTGGGTAGGGTCCAGTGTCTGGAGGTTCCCAATGTCTTTGTTTATGAGATCCATGATGATGTGCTCCATAGCCTTGCAGATCAGGCTAGTCAGGCTTATAGGGGATTAGTTCCCGGGGTCCATTGTGGTGCCCCCTTTGTGGAGTGGGATTACCATTACTGTACGCCACTCTTTGGGTAAATAACCTGTGGTGAGGCTGAGTTGGAACAGTGAATTTATGTGAGGGTTTAGTTCTTTTTGGTGCTCGTGTAAGATGCAGCCCGGGATGCCATCCGGTCCATTAATGCTGTGTTTCTTACTTTGGAAAGGGCTGCTTTCACCTGTGTGTCTGTGATGTCAGGAGGACTGCATACTTCTGGGATAGACACAGGTCCTTTTGGGGGGGAAGGGGGGGTAAAGTTTGCACTGAACCTGTCCGCCAGGATGTTGGCAATGTCAGTAGGTTCAGTGTACTTTGTGCCATTTTGCACCAGCTCAGAGCAGATTTGGGAGTTACCACCCAGATTCTTGATGTAGCTAAAGAAAGCCTTGTGATTATCTTTAGAATCTTTGGCAATTTTTCTTTCGAAGCTAGCCTTTGATGATTTGATGAGGGATCGAAGTTTCTTGCTAGTACTGATCTGGGATGCCTCCCCTTTTTGGGATTTTGCCCTATCATGTAATAGTTTCCTCCTTCTGTTGTAAAGTTTATTTATGGCTGGGGTCCAGCAGACTGGCCTCCTGTTTTTGGAGGAGTGAGTCTTGGTTTTACTTGGGATGGCACAATCCATGTATTTCTGTAAGTGCTCATAGAATGCATTTGTAAAGGATTCTGCATTTTGGGTAGCATTTTCCATTAGCCCAGGTGCTTTGAAGTTCGCCACCTCGGTTTTGAGAAGTGTGAAGTTTGCTTTTGAGAAGATTTTCACAGTGGTTTCCTTGGCTGGGGGTGGGGGTCGGGATGTGGATGTGGATGTCCATAGTGATTAGTTTATGGTCTAATCTTACCAACGAGGGGTTTACCTCTGGTGTGGAACAATGAGCCCCCATGTTGGTGATGACCAGGTCCAATATGTTGTCCCCTCTTGTGGGAGTGGTGACCAGTTGTTCCATGGCGTTTGAGTTTATAAACTCCAGGAACCATTGGGAAAAGGAGTTGGGACTTGAGTAGTTTTCCCAGTCAATGTTTGGGTAGTTGAAATCCCCCAATATCATGGTGTTTGGTGAGACCTTCATATTATCCAATGTTCTCAGGAATGCTGAGTGGGGGTCCTGGGACAAGGTAGGTGATCTGTAGCAGGCTATAAACTGAAAAGAAGTTTTGCCCACTGTTAGCTGCACATGAATGCTTTCCGATGCCTTGTGCATTGCCTCTAACCTGGAGGTGTGGGTATCCTTGATGAAAATGGATACTCCCTCACCTTTAGTATTTTGGTTGGAGTTCTGGGGCCAAAAAGAATGGTATGAGTTATATCCTGGTAGTGCTGCGGTGCTCTCTGGAGCCTTGAACCTGGTTTCTGTTACTGCACAGATATCGATTTTCTCCATACTAAGGAGTGCTTCAAGTGCATGCATCTTGAAGTTTAGACTTCTGGCATTGAGTAGCATTACCCTTAGTTTTTTCTTTCTTGTATTTTCTATGGAGGTGGGTTTATCTTTTGAGCCTTGCCTAAAAAGGGCACTATGTGGGTGGCAAGAGCTTTAGCCAGTATTCAAAAGCCTAAGGGTGTCAGGTGCAAGCTGTCCCTAGCGAAGCAACATGGCTTGTCGAGCATGTCACCCCAGACTGACAGACACTGGATCCCCTTTTAATGACACCAATAGCTTAGCCAATTGTTAAAATTGATCATTTTGTCCTTATACTGTAGCAACATTCTTGGTGAGGGCAAGATGCTACTCAGGGTGAGGGTCATACCGGCCTGAGCTACATGATCTGAGAGCTCCTCTATGTCTCATTTCCAAGGAGGTATGTCTCAGGTCATTCACACCAACATGGACAATGACAGAGTCATATTTGTTCCTGCTGTGGAATGACCTGAGTGCTTGTGTTATGTGGCGGATCCTGGCACCCGACAGGCAGCTTACGGTGACCTTCTCCTTGTTCAGTCTGGTGAGCGGGGCATCAGTGTGCCTGATAATAGAGTCTCCTATTACTAGTGTATTTGGTGTGTTATTTAGCCTTAAGGGCTGCGACTATGTGGCACACTGACTTTGTGAAATATGTGATACGTGAGAGTTATTAGGTGATAGAGGTTGCTTGGATGTCTGCTTTGGAGGTCTCTGCTGCTTTGGCAGATTTTTATATAGCGCCTCCGAGTATGTTTTTGCGAGTTTATGTGTCTTGTTTGCTGATACGATTGGTCTATGTGAGACTATATGACAAGTAAAATGAACCACCGTTCCTTACTTTCATGTATCATCCTATAACCGTATTTACAGAGGTGGTCTCTTTGCAGCACGACACTTCTTAAAGGGGTGTGTCCAGTTGTACTGGTTTCTTTCTTTGAGCCACCTTTTCTGATACATAAAGGAACATTTTTTTCCATTAGATTTTCCATGATGAACCACATTCACATCCAGTGCAAAGGACTAGACTTCACTTTTTTGCCAAAATAAATGCTCACTTTTTGTAGGAATTCAGTTGGTTGTCTTTTTTTTCTTTTTTTATTGTTTTAGTCTTAAAATGTTACAATATTAAAACAAAAATGAACTTGCATTATATAAAATAAAAACTGAAAGTTCATTATTGTTTCAATATTTTAACATTTTATAATTAAAACGATAAGCTGAAATGTTCTGAAGTGCCTGGAGGAGGCGGAATTGTTGTTCTTCTCTGTTGTCTGTTGCTATGAGTATGGCAGAAATTTGATGGCCGGTTAAAGCAGAGTCCGGTAAAAGCAAGACCAGATAAGAACTTAAGGACCAGTGCTTCTTGCGAGGTACCCAGCCTTACCAACATTTCTTTCCTTATCATCTTGTGGTCATGTGTAACATTGTCTTCAAAAATTAATGTAGGCTTTTGGGGAGTTTCCATTCAGGTATAATGATAACATTCTGTCCTGTTTGGCTTGGGTTAGTGTTCTGTAGTTGCACACCTTTCAAAAGCCACGAGATAGTTATTTTGTATTGTCTTGTGTTCCCATCTGTTGTTTAGAAACATGATTGTTATGGTATCCATTGGGGTGGTGGATTGGTTCACCATAATGACTATATATTACTACAGATTGAGTAGCTATTGATCAGTATAAGTGTGATAGCTTTTACCAGGGCATCCATAATGTTTTTCCAGTTTAGGTATTGACAAAGATAGTGATATTATATACACAATAAAAGTGCAGTAGTTGTAGTAGATACGAACTTAGAGGCCAGTCTTTATTAATGACTGTTGTCCTTGCCACAGATAAAATCAACAAAATAAGAATCAAGGTGACCACCACGGCTAAAAACACTTACTTTAATCCAATAAATAAATAAAAGCATACTATGGAGGCCTACTCCATCAAGAAAATCAACCTAATTTAAAAAGACCAGCAGCCAATAGAATAGTGAAATCAATTAACTCTGATATGAAAGCCTGCAAGCTTTTAGACCAGGCTTTAAAGGTATAACTCCATTTAAACAAGGGTCTTTATCAGGCTGTAATTGATCTTATCTCCACTTTACTGGATCTTATTCTTACTAATAATGCTTTCATTTTTAATGATGTATTTTACTTGCAAAAGCTAAGTGTAGCTATGGGCGTGTCATGTACCAATAACTACATCAATTTAGTGATGGCCATTTGGGAGGCGGAATATGTGATGGACATTTCCAATAACAGATTTTTTAAGCATGTTTTATATTATAAGCGCTTTGTTGACAATGTTTTTATGTTGTGAAATGGCCCTATTGCTTTTCTTTATGATTTTATGATGTAGCTTGAAATAAATATTATTTTAAATTTACTGGGAATTATTCTAAGCAGTGCATAGATTTCCTTGATGTTCATTTGCCCCTCAGAGAAGATGGGAAGGTAGACACTCCCTTAGTTAGGAAGAAGTGCAGTAAAAACACCTTGTTGCATAGAATGAGTATGCATCCGTCCCATGCATACAATAATGTCCTTAAGGGACAATTTCTTAGGATTTCTGGACTGCATACTAGTGATGTTGAATTTTTGGAAGCTACTGAGAGCTTGCGTAAATAATTTTTTGGATAGTAATTATCACCCCAAGGAGGTAGAGAATGCCTGCTACGATGTTAGTAGACAAATGACAATGAAAGGTCAACCTTATTTCGATAAACCACTTCAGTCTGTAGTAGACCTTCTGTGCTGTATAATACCGCTTATAATGGCACTTCTACCACTAGATTAATGTTGAGATATAGTAGTGATTGTGGGAAGATGTGTGAAATTGTTAAAAGAAATTGGCCAAGCCTGCTGTCAGATGATAATATTAGGAACATTGTCAGTGATAGACCCTATTTTGGGTTAAAGAACTATCCATCCTAGAAACAACAATTTTGTTGTGGACCCAAGATAAAGAAGAAATGTTTATCCAGTAGGGTTGGTAATTTTCCTTGTAGAGCCTGTAAAGCTTTCAGTATGATCACCATTTCTAATTCATTTGTGCATCATTTGTACATCCTTTAGCACACGCCATATATAGTTTAAAAACATATGCTGACTGTAAAATTAAGAATTTGTTTGATGGGGCAGAGCCTAGATGGCCAACTGAGATCAGTGAATTTTGAGAGCTCCATAAATTAGTATAATAATATAGGAAAATGTATTATTTTCCAGTTTAAAATGTCAGAAATCTATAAATAAACTACTAAACTACATAAATATCAATTTTGGTGGAGATATACAAAAAATGTTCCTTTCAAGTAAATTGGAGATATATTGAGTCACTGAATATGAACAACTCAAGGAATTATCGCCCGGATGCTGCTTTGAAAAAAGAACTGCAATTGATGACATCTATCTTACATGAATTATCTTTGAAGATGGATGGCTTTAAAAAATGATTTAGAAAACCTCAAATTAAATTCTCAAAAACAGACTGATACTCTTAAGGAACACCATACAAAAATAACAAATATAGAGACTTCTCTAAATGACTTTGAATGGAGACTCAAAAAGGAAGAATTCCAAAAAGAATTTCTTCTTAAACAGAATACATGGCTGCTTAACAAATTAGATGACTTAGAAAACAGGAAAAGGAGAAACAGCATAAGGATCTTTGGCCTGCCTGAAAACACTGAAGGAGAAGGCATTATTTCATTCTTAACAACCTGGATTCCTGAATTTTTAGACTTGAAAGAGAGACTTTCATTTGGAATTGAAAGGGTGCTTAGAGCACTGAGGAAACCTGCTTCTAACTCAACAAATCCTTCACCTAGATCCATAGTTATAAAATTTCTTTAATTTCTGGACAAGGAACTAATGTTAAAATATGCTTGGAGAAAATCACCCTTAAAATACAATCAAAGCCTGAAAAGGTTTGACAATGATTATTCTTCCAGAATACTAGAACCAAGGAAAAAAGTCTGGCCAATAATAAAACTGTTGAAACAAAACAACATTAAAGCACAGTTGGCCTTTCCAGCCAAGACAAAAATACTTTTTGCCAATGAGATGAGAACCTTTAATGACTTAAAATAAACTACTATATTCATCAAAAACAACAACATAGTGTCTATCCCAGAAGAAATGGAATGGATGGCCCCTACTCTTAAAAGAATAAAATAAACTAATCCTTGGACTGATGCTAGAAAGAAGAAGCAAAAAACTGATTCCAAGATAGCTGTCCCAAAAAAATAACTTTTACAACTACATCTTCAACTGGTATGGTACATCACTTGTCATCTGTTTTTATTTTTAAAAAAGGAGGGTTTCTTAAACAACTGAGAAACAGTAATGATTTATTCAGAATGTTCAAAGAGTCCAATAATTCTTCACAAACAAAGGTAGGTCAAGATGGAGGGTCTATGTTAAATGTTCGAACATCCAAAATATCCAACATTACATGGTTGAGACCAAATGTTCGACATTTGAATGTTTGAACATAAAAAAAAGAGAAAACACAGAAAAAAACACTTTAACAGTGTAGGCACTGCATCCCCCACACCCCCACCTACTTAAATATACCAACTCTGAGACCGCACTTCAGTGCAGAAAAGGGAAATTCTCCCTATCTGCACTGTATGATGCTGTTTAAAGTCTATTTTTGAGCACTCAAAATTTCAAACGTTTGGCCTCAACCATGTAACATTCGAAATTTTGAGCGTTTGAAGATTTGACAGGTACCCCATGATGGGTTACTATTTACATTATATATAAGCCAAACAAAGCAACATATAATATAATACAAACATAGAAGTTTCTATTACCCTACTTGAACTCAAGGAATACTTATATTGTTCATTTTTCATTGTTTTTACTTATAATAATTTAAGTAATTAATTAACTAATTCAACAATGCACCATTTGTCAGAGTTCAGGCTCAAATGTAACAAATTAACATCATGTATAATAGCAGTAACAGTAGAGTGTTTTGAAAAAAAAAACTCTGTCATGGAGACTAATGCCTTCTTCAGTTTAAGTATGATTTAGAAATGTCATGTATATCCTGGTTAAATAATAGTAGGAAGGTCTTAGTACAAATGTCATCATTATTCTGTCTAAATATAGCTAATATCAATTATGGCAGGTATCACATCTACAAGTGCTGTTTGATAAATCCTTAATATGGTGTGCGTGGATGCAGCTGTGTCTGGCAGCTAGTACAAATGTCATTATTATTCTGTCTAAACATAGTTAATACTAATTATACAATGACTGGCCATTAGTATTCCAAAATGCACACGCTGATTGGCCAGCTCAACCAGCGTGCCCATTGTAAATCCCACAATATACCAACTGAAAATGTCTGGTTACCCGGACTTTTTTCTGTTGGTATATTGTCCAAGTTTTAATATTTTTTATTTAAAAAAAATAAAGCTGTAGTCCTAACTCTGCACATACGAGAAAGACAGCCTGAAGAAAATACAAGGAAAATCAGATACGTTATATAAAATTAAATACACGTACCTGATTTCACTTGTATTTTCTTCAAGCTGTCTTTCTTGTATGTGCGGAGTCGGGACTGCAGTTCTCCTACCCCTGAATTTCCCCAAACTATTTTTTTAATTAAAAAAAAAAAAAGAAAAAAAAATGGAGCAACAGAGATCTTCTTTTCTCCATTGCTTACTTTCCGAAACACTGATGTACTGGGTATGCATGAGGACGGAAGTCCCATACGCATGTGCAGTACATGAAAAAAAGCAACAGGATCTCTACAAGCTCCTGAAGGACAGCACAGAACCATTATACAAGGACATCATTTAAGAAAAGTAAGTATTTTTTTTCTTAAATAATGTCATTGTATAATAGCAATAACCCACATCTGGGTGTGGGTAATGCTGGATCTATCTACAGTTGTCTTTGTTTGGTCACTCGGGCTTCGTCCTCATGACCAAACCACACCAACCATGGGTAAATCCAGCATTATCCACACCCAGATGTGGGTTATTACTATAGTATGGCAGGTATCATAGATTTGAGTGCTGTTTGATCAATCCTGATATGATATGTATGGATGCAGCCGTGTCTGGCAACTAGTACAAATGTCATTATTATTTTGTTTAAACATAGTTAATATCAATTATGGCAGGTATCATAACTTTGCGTGCTGTTTGATTAAGCCTGATATGGTGTGTGTGTGGATGCAGCTGTGTCTGGCAGGTGTTGTATGTTGCCGTTTTTGTCTCCGGGAAGCTGCGGGTTGTGGCTTGTGATTGCCGTTTACTGATGCTTGTGTATTAGGAAGAGACATTTGGTGTTTTAGCCTGGATCCAGGGGAAGGGGTGGATAAAACTGTGATTTGGGATATTTTGGCAGAGAATGCTTTGTTTATACATCTGCTGAGTGAGAGGTGGGAAGGCTGGAAGAATGTATTATCTCTTGTTGTGGTGGCTTGTTGGGAGTTTTTTTTTTTTTTTTTTTTTATCTGTTTGCTCTCTGTTCTTTTCCTGGCTGTTGCCTCACTGAAAGGGAGGGAATTTAGGCTTAAAGTTGCAGTGAAGTGAAGCTTTACTTTAGGTGCATCGTGAGCCTTTGATATGCAGTACACAGACACACTAACAGAAACAGACTCTCCCTGGTTGCTATGGTAATGGAAACAGAGTGACGATAATGCTTAACGGCTCTGAGGAGCCTCCGAGATGATTCTCGGCAATGAAGATTTGGTTTAAAAAAATAAAAAAAAAAAAAAATATATATATATATATATATATATATATATATATGTATATATATATATGTATATATATATATATATATATATATATATATATATATATATATATATATATATATATATATATATATATATATATATATGTATAATAAAAGGGCTGTTTTAAACCACATGTACATATATTGATGATCTCCCAACACTTCGTTTAGCTCATTAAGTTGATTTTTGATAAAAAAAATAAATAACAAGCGTAATTTTATATTTAAAATGTATTTTGGTCCAAACACATTAAGGACTTACATAAGAGTGGAAGTCTGAGTTATTGTTAAAGACTAAGAACACTTGTTCTTGTGCAGTACCCTTTGCAGTGGTCTGGGAGGTGAGCTTGCTCGGACGTGTTGGGCATATAGGGATAACTGATTCTAGGGGTGTTTGGGGTTACCAGGAAGTGCTAGAGAGTCATCAGATTTCCTTCGTGGAAATATCTGTGGGAATGGAAGGTGTGTTGAGTGGTTCACTGACAGCATGGCCACTGCATGGAACAGCCTGGTAAAATGGAACAGGACAAATATTGGTTTGGATATTTAAGAACAGCCTGGAAGCACACTACATGAACTAGTGAATGATATTCTGGCAAAACTGGATGGGCATTGTTGCTCGTGCCTGAAGTACTGATATGTGTGTATGTAAGGATGTAAATATAACAAATAAGAAACTATAAGGGTCTCATAATTTAAAGTCTATGGACTGTATAAATATGCTTGGAAGGAGCTAATAATAAGAATAACCATTACAGCCTGTGGCCTCTCAAATAACTAAGCAACAGCCAAAAAAAAAAAAAAAAAAACAAAAAACAAAAACACACACAATAGTTATGTAATGTATGATTTTAGTAAATCTAGACATAAAATATATAATCATCATATAAGATGAAACAGTCTGCTGAATTTAGATATTAAAGAAAGGATTTAATAACATGGGCTTGTGTATAATAACACTACTTAACTTGTCATAAATGACATACACTACATTGAACTTCAAGGGGAAACATGATGATTTTCTTATATAAGTAAATATGCATAACAAGTCATGTAATTTCTTTAATTTGAATCGTAGTTTTTGTAACCCATCTTGACCATATATAATACTTAAGCAGTTACCAAGGTAACTAATCTTTATACATGACATCAAACTGACAAAGCTGTTGAAGAGAAACAACAGAAGCCTGAACATGAAATGTCACAGGATGTAACAATCATATGCTGAACAAATAGTATTAAATTGACAATAGACACTTAGTTTAATAACATGGGCTTGTGTATAATAACACTACTGTTTTAACTTGTCATACATGACATACACTATATTGAACATCAAGGGGAAGCATCAGGGAAGTAAATACTGTGGGAAGAAATAGCCAGGGAATTGTCATGGCTAAACTTGTATAGGCCCTAGGGCTGATAGCCTAGTACCAACCTATGAACTTATGAACCTATGATGATTTTCTCATATAAGTAAATATGCATAACAAGCCATATAATTGCTTTAACTTGAATTGTGGTTTTGTAACCCATCTTGACCATGCACCATACTTAAGCTGTTACCAATGTAACTAATGTTTTATGCATGACATCAAACTGATAAAGTTGTTCAAGGGAAACAATAGAAGCCTGAGCTAGGAATGTCACAGAATGTAACAATCACATTCTGAACAAATAGTATTAAATTGACAATCATCACTCAGTTTAACCTTTTCTGATTATGCAAAATAGAATGTTGCCATTTAAATCTAAAAACTTTTCAGTATATGCCATACAATGTCAGTTTATGAATATGGAAAGGGAACTTGTAATCATTAATCACAATAAGGGAATTTGTTGTTTTTAACCTATAATTTCACTCATTTTATAATAAGAAATGACAGATATGAAAATCCTTATGTGTAGGAAATGGGGGAAAAGGGATGCAATGATAATTAAAACTAACTTCCATCAATGTTCACATAAAACAAACTTGATGCTTTAAGTAAGTTAGCAGCAAACACAGTGATTACTTAAATGCTGGCAAACAATAAAATATAAAAAGAAGTTATGTACTCACCATAATGTTCCATGTTTGTTGTCCATCTGGCCGTTCATTCTTACAATGATGGTGGCTCTGACTCGGCCGAATACTTAGCTGATACCTGGCTCACGGCAATAAGGTATCTCACTATGCATTGGTGTAATTCCCCAGATCTTGTTTGCTGCTACTACTGAGCGATATGTACAATATATACATATCTACAAACATATACATATATCCAAGTCCATAGTATAAGTACTGGAAGGAGAAACAAGCTGAGACAAAGAGCTCCTGAAAGTAGTAAAAAAATCTACCAGGTCCACAAGGAGTCTTTGGCAGGGGGAAGGAGGGAGGGTTCGTAAGAATGAACGGTGAGATGGACAACAAACATGGAACGTTATGATGAGTTATGTTATGTTGTCCTATCTTGCCTTCATTCTTACAATGATGGGATAGAGTCCCTAGTACCTTTACCCTGGGTGGCTCACGGGAGTACACCTTTAAGCACCATAGAACCAAAGGATGCCCTGTCCCTGGAAGCCAAATCCACTTCGTAATGAGTGATAAATGTATGAGGAGTAGACCAAGTAGCTGCTGCACAAATATTATCCATGGGAATTCTGGCTTGAAATGCAGATGACATAGCCAGTGCTCTAGTGGAATGAGCCTTTACTTTGAAAGGTAAATCTTTGTGATTTGAGTTATAGATGAATGTAATACAAAAATACCCGAAAAGAGACTCTGCTGATAAATAAACCAAAATAACCAAAACTCAAACAATATCAGTCCAGGAAGACCTCAACCACTCACTTTATTAACGCCAGTAAGTACAAGTACAACGTTTTCGTCAAAAACACCTTGACTTCATCAGACACTTAATGGTTGATAAAAGACAACTTATATACAACACCCACTTCAATTAAACAATTAAATGATTAAAATTTAAAAAGACATATAAAGAACCAAATAAAACTTCCAGTGTTAAAATACAATAAAAACCATCCCAAGAAATATTATAAATGTCATAAATCATATATTAGCATAAAAATGCATGAAAAAAATGCAAGAATATAAGTATTAACCTCAATGAATTGTACAATGAACAATAAGCACTTAGAATTATATACAAAGCAGAGTTAATTCAACGAAAATAATTATAATTTCCTTGCCTTTATTTTGAGCTATGGTGCTAGAGAGATAGTTTCATTTAAACCTGGAGTTTTATTAGCTTCCAGTAAAATCTGCCAATACGTCTCCCTATGTTCTAGATGTATTTCCCAGGGACCTCCCCTGTTGTCACGGGCCCAAGACTCAATCACAAAAAATACAAAAGTGGCCCCAGAACAAACCAAGGTGTGTCTATATAGGGCATTGTTGGAATTCTGTTTTTCCATTTCATAATGGTGTTCATATATTCTCCTTTTAAGGGGTCTCTCGGTTTTACCTATATAAAATGCTGGACATATCTGACAAATAGCCAGATAAATGACCCCTATGGTGTTACAATTGGAGAATGTAGTAGCCCTGATCAATCTATTTCTGGAGGAAAGAAATACTTTGTCAGTGTGCATAATATGTTTACACTGAGAACAAGAACCGCACCTATATGTGCCCTTATGTGAAATGGAATACCTGATAGTCCTAGGCTCATATTCAAGCATATTCTTGATATTATTGCCCTTTTTGTACACTGTTCTAACTGTTTTACCTTTAAGGTTACTCAAATCTGTAATATCCTGAAAGGAGTCCCATTCATGCTCAGTAATGTTCCTAATGCACCCAGCATTTGCACTATATTCAGTGATGAAAGCCTTGTTGAACCCAGAGAGGGAATCACCTATTCCACCATTATTTTTGGTTATATCCAATTTACCGGTTCCCAAAATGGGTCAAAATTTGGTTAACCTACCATCCTGTACCTCCTGTTTGACACTAGCTATAAGGTCATCTGGGTAACCCCTTTCCTTAAACATAGCTGTAAGTTTGACACATTCAGTTTGATATTGTGATTCCTCTGAAGTCATGCGGGATACCTGGACAAACTGACCCTTGACGATACCCTTCTTCTGATACCTAGGGTGTGAACTCAAAAAATGAATATAACTATTTGAAAATGTAGGTTTTCTATAAATGCAAGATTGAAAACCAATATCACACTTATTTAATCTCACATCCAGGTAGTTGACCCTTTCAGAATGTATCTGATAGGTGAAGGTCAAATATTCAGTGGTAGAATTAAGATAACCAATGAATACTTCTATGGTGCTAGTAGAGCCCGTCCAGAAAATACAGATGTCATCCAGGAATCTGGAATAAAATATCCAATTACTCCTGAATCTACTGTTGACAACAAACTTTTTTTCCCATACTGATAAAACGATATCAGCATAGGTAGGGGCACAATTGGCACCCGTGGCTACACCTGTTAGTTGTTTAAAATATTCTCCAAACCAAACAAGTCAGTCCAATCCAACAAATGTAAAATGAAAAAATGGTTCCAAGCCACCAGTGAGATAATTCTGTAGTTCTTTATTATAAATCCACCAACAGATGAGCGCT
Organism: Protopterus annectens; assembly: GCF_019279795.1. Classification (NCBI taxonomy): domain Eukaryota; kingdom Metazoa; phylum Chordata; order Ceratodontiformes; family Protopteridae; genus Protopterus; species Protopterus annectens. The sequence goes on along the minus strand of NC_056743.1, from coordinate 1,520,708,974 downwards.
TTCGTCTACAATATGAGACTTCTTCAGATAAAACAATACTAGTGCCACTCTTAATATATATAATACCATAATTGTCTTAATTATCTAATAATTAAAATTTAAAGCGCCACCAACAAATGGTTTGTGGCTCAAAAGTTAATATGTCAAACAACACAACTACCAAAAATCTTTGAAAAAATAATTGATTTAAAATAAATAAAATTTGAATAAATATGTGAAAATGTAATACTTTGATATTTGATATAACGCTATTGCACTGAAATGTTATAACAACAACAATATAAATAAAAAATAATAAATCACACTTTGCCTGCTCTCTCTGCTAAAATAGCTTTAATACTAATGTATTCATTCAGGCCTGGATAAACATTAGCCTTAAGCCTCAATTGCCATCTAAGTTCCCTATTAAGTAATATATTCCTCATATCACCTCCTCTGGGATTATTTTTAACCAAATCAATAATCCCAAATTTGAAACCACTGAATGAAGTACAAAAAACTGAATGTTTGTATAGGGCACTGGTTTCTTTCCTAGTCCTAATGTCATATATATGTTCATATATTCTATCTTTCAGTGCCCTTTCAGTTTTTCCTACATAAAAAGATGAACACTGTGTGCAAATAGCCAAATAGACCAACATCTTAGTATGACAATTACCCTTACAAAATTTAACTATACTACCTAAACCATTTTTCAATTTTATAAATTCCTGTTTGTAAATGTGTGAACATTGTCCACACCTACCGCATGAGCTAGTTGCTTTTTTAATGTTGTCTAGGTTGTCACCCTTCTCAAATAACCTTTTGAAATTAATTTCTGTCTTGTAAGTGAAATGAGGTCTATTGCCTACCACCTCATAAACTTCCTTGTTGGTTTTTAATATAGACCAATTAGTTTCCACTATATGTGTAAACAAGTCAAAAAACCCATTGTACTCAGTTACACATGCCCCTTGATAGTTTTTTGTTTCCTTTTCAGATTCCACTACTTTTATAAAAGGTTGACCTAATAAAAGCCTTATATTTGGTCCCCCAACCATTATAGACTTCCTCTAAAAGTTTACCAACCATCTCTCTTGGGTATCCTCTCTCTACAAACTTTTCACCCAAGAAATTAAATTCATAAAATAAATCCTGAAAATCAGATGTCATCCTCGCTAACCTGACAGCCTGTCCCTTAATAAGACTCTTTTTTTGATGAAATGGATGAAAACTATCGTGGTGTAAATACCCATTACACCATGTGTTCTTACGAAAAATCCTGGACTTGAACCCTTGTGATACTTTACTAATAGTGATGTCAAGGTAGTTGACACTATTGTCTTCGATATTATGTGTGAATGAAAGGAAATCAGTGGTGTTTAAATAATCAATAAATTCCTCCATATTTTCTTTTGAACCTTCCCATATCACAAAAATGTCGTCCAAAAATCTCAGATAGCACTTAATTTGCTTCCTGTATTCACTTTTTAATATATATCTTTCTTCCCATTCTAACATCACTAAATTGGCGTAGATGGGGGCACAAGCTGCCCCCATAGCTACGCCGCTAACTTGTCGAAAGTACTCTCCTTGGAAGCCGATATAGTTGTTGTCTAATATGACTTCCATAAGTTCCACAATCAACAGTTTTTGGTCATGGGATAAATCTGAATGCTTATAAATACTTTCTTCAAAAAATTCCAAACCCTCAACCCGTGGGATGCATGTAAATAAGTCCTTTACATCTATGGTTAAAAATTTACATTCTTCCGACCACAGGTCATTATTTATTTTACCAAGAAAGTCCCATGAGTCCTTAATTAAATGTTCCTTTTTGTAACAATGTTTTTAATGGTTCTGTCTATGTAAACTGGTAGAGGGTGTGTTTTTGAATTTTTTGCTGAGACTATGGGCCTAAATGGGGGCTCAACAGTAGATTTGTGGACTTTAGGTACACCAAAAAACTGGGGAATAATAGGATGTAATTGCCTCAAAAATTGGTATGTCGATTTTTCCACTCTATTTTCTATCAAGTATTCATCCAAAAGGGAGTCAATCCTCCTATAAGCTATTTGTATCTCATTATATGACACTGGGGTGTAGGTGTTTGAATCCAGCAAAATATTAGTTAAAACATTTTTATATTCCTCATTGTTGTAAAGAACCACTCCCCCACCTTTATCAGGCTCTTTCCGGTTGCTGGTTCATACCATTATTCCGCTCAGTTGTAGGTGGACCACTTTTAGCATTAGCTCCAACGGAAGATACCTCTCTGTGTCCTGTCTCACAGAGGTATTCAGGCTGATTCTGGTGATTCTGGTGATTTTTTACTAACGCCTGCAGTTTTATGGGTTCACGGAAATGGTACTACGCTTTCCTCTACTTCCAGAGATAATACGAGCTTGGACATGCCGTCGTCTTCTTTTGAGGACTGGTTTCTTGCCAAACCGCGTTTTGAATATGTGGATAATAATTCTAACAACAGGGCTGACAATCATACATTTTCTGAAAGCTTGGCTGTACTGGAATCTGCCTTATACAGGTACAAAACTTTACAACTTGACAATATGTATTTCAACGAATGTTTAAACAAGCGTATAGTCCCTAAGGGACTTCGCATTTGTAAATATCCCAATAGTGTGATCAATGGCAGTGACTTTCATAAAAACTTAATTTGAGCCTTTGATAATTGTGGACTCGAGATTGTTCAAGCTATTGTAAATAAAAATGAAAAAGATATTTGTGCATTGCATAAAGAAATTGAAAAATACAATGATTATGTAACCTCTGATCTTATGTTTACTGTAGAACTGGAGAAGAAAAAGTATTATGATATAAGATCACAAATTGATAAGAAATGTGAAGTGGTACTCTGTAGAAAGTATAAGAAACTTAATAGAGACATTCATGAATATCAGGAAGGTAGACAATATCCAGTACCACCACCCACTCGTTCTGGTTTTATTAGAGGGGGAATCGATTATTCAGGTAGCAAACGACAGCAATCCACAATACATGAAGAAGAGGTAGCTGAGGGAGGGGTAGCAACACAGGACAATGAGCAAGGACATGAACCCCTACCTAGGAGGTCTGAAAGAATACGTAATCAACGTAATTGCCAGGGTCCCAATCCTTTTCCCATGGGCTATCACCCCCACAGGGGAGGTGGGGGTACGACAGGGACAGGAGGCAGTACAAGAACCAGAAATGGTAAATGAATTACCAGCTATTATTACTCAAACTCAGGTGGGTGATTGTAGTATATGCACCAAAACAGGGTATCACATATACAATTATAGTGACCTTTTAGTCAACGACACATTCTTTGACCTGTTTACTAAGGGTTTCAGATATGTACCTAATAGAAGTAGTAACATCGTTAAGGTTATTTTAGACCTTAAACTTTTTATTAGAAAGCTCAATTTGAAAAATATCTTTGGTACTACTGTACACTGTCAGGATTCTACTCCCAATAGATCTAGCACATTCAACCCCCCTTTACATCCTCAATTGAGGAATCTGGAGAACAGAATGGAAAAACAAATTAGAACAACTATATCAAACAACAAAATTTCCCCCAACTTGACAAAGGCAGAATTTGAATTGCTCAATGAACCAGGTCACAATCCTAATGTCAGGGTTATGGAACCTGACAAAGGGGGTGGTATGGTTCTTATGGATAAGATGTTGTATAAAAGTAAGATGCATGCTATACTACATGATGTAGCTAGATATACACCGGTTTCTATTAGTGAGATTCACATTTCATACAAGAAAATAGACTTGGCCATCAAGGACTTATTTTATCTAGAAAACAAGAATCCTAGAGTGCCTACGATTTTTGGGGTGCCAAAAATTCACAAGGACCCAGGTAATCCACCTTTGAGGCCCATTGTTTCAGCTCAGGGTTCAAAGACTCAGCCCCTATCCAAATATTTGGATTGGAAATTGAAAAATTTGTGGGGAAGGGAACATCATGTACTCAAGGATTCTTGGGAATTTTTATGCAAGATTAATCCTGAGTTTAATGTACCTAATTTGCAATTTCTTACCATTGATGTGGTTGATCTTTTTTCAGTAATACCTCACAATATTGGATTATTATGGGTGGAGGAAGCACTTAGGGAATGTCCCCAGGCCAGTCAAAATTATATTTTTCTTGTTCTGGAATTGATTGAATTGGTGTTATACAATAATTTCATCTATTTCGCAGGAGAATATTTTAAACAACTAACAGGTGTAGCCATGGGTGCCAATTGTGCCCCTACCTATGCTGATATCGTTTTATCAGTATGGAAAAAAAAGTTTGTTGTCAACAGTAGATTCAGGAGTAATTGGATATTTTATTCCAGATTCCTGGATGATATCTGTATTTTCTGGACGGGCTCTACTAGCACCATAGAAGAATTCATTGGTTATCTTAATTCTACCACTGAATTTTTGACCTTCACCTATCAGATACATTCTGAAAGGGTCAACTACCTGGATGTGAGATTAAATAAGTGTGACATTGGTTTTCAATCTTGCATTTATAGAAAACCTACATTTACAAATAGTTATATTCATTTTTTGAGTTCACACCCTAGGTATCAGAAGAAGGGTATCGTCAAGGGTCAGCTTGTCCGGGTATCCCGCATGACTTCAGAGGAATCACAATATCAAACTGAATGTGTCAAACTTACAGCTATGTTTAAGGAAAGGGGTTACCCGGATGACCTTATAGCTAGTGTCAAACAGGAGGTACAGGATGGTAGGTTAACCAAATTTTGACCCATTTTGGGAACCGGTAAATTGGATATATCCAAAAATAATGGTGGAATAGGTGATTCACGCTCTGGGTTCAACAAGGCTTTCATCACTGAATATAGTGCAAATGCTGGGTGCATTAGGAACATTATTGAGCGTGAATGGAACTCCTTTCAGGATATTACAGATTTGAGTAACCTTAAAGGTAAAACAGAACAGTGTACAAAAAGGGCAATAATATCAAGAATATACTTGAATATGAGCCTAGGACTATCAGGTATTCCATTTCACATAAGGGCACATATAGGTGCGGTTCTTGTTCTCAGTGTAAACATATTATGCACACTGACAAAGTATTACTTTCCTCCAGAAATAGATTGATCAGGGCTACTACATTCTCCAATTGTAACACCATAGGGGTCATTTATCTGGCTATTTGTCAGATATGTCCAGCATTTTATATAGGCAAAGCCAAGAGACCCCTTAAAAGGAGAATATATGAACACCATTATGAAATGGAAAAACAGAATTCCAACAATGCCCTATATAGACACACCTTGGTTTGCTCTGGGGCCACTTTTGTATTCTTTGTGATTGAGTCTTGGGCCCGTGACAACAGGGGAGGTCCCTGGGAAATACAGCTAGAACATAGGGAGACGTATTGGCAGATTTTACTGGAAGCTAATAAAACTTCAGGTTTAAATGAAACTATCTCTATAGCACCATATCTCAAATTAAAGGCAGGGAAATTATAATTATTTTCATTGAATTAACTCTGCTTTGTATATAATTCTAAGTGCTTATTGTTCATTGTACAATTCATTGAGGTTACTACTTATATTCTTGTATTTTTTTATGCATTTTTTACGCTAATATATGATTTATGACATTTATAATATTACTTGGGATGGTTTTTATTGTATTTTAACACTGGAAGTTTTATTTTGTTCTTTATCTATATGTCTTTTTAAATTTTAATTGTTTAATTGTTTAATTGAAGTGGGTGTTGTATATAAGTTGTCTTTTATCAACCATTAAGTGTCTGATGAAGTCAAGGTGTTTTTGACGAAAACTTTGTACTTGTACTTACTGGCATTAACAAAGTGAGTGGTTGAGGTCTTCCTGGACTGATATTGTTTGAGTTTTGAATGTAATACAATTTGAAAGCCAATGGAAAAGAGTAGTTTTTGAGACTGAGGTTCCTTTTTTTGCATCAGAGAAGGATACAAATAATTGGTCAGATTTTCTGAAGTCTTTTGTCCTATGTAAGTAGAATCTGAGTTGTCTATGCCTGTCCAGTTGATGTAATTTGTACTCTGCCTTGTTGCTATGATTTTTAAAGAACACTGGAAGTTCTATGGATTGGTTTATGTTGTTTGGAGAAGAGACGTTAGGTTTCTACGTAAGGATACCCTATCCTTATGAAAAATCAAATATGGTGGTTTAATAGAAAGAGATTGCAACTCTGACACTCTTCTAGCAGAAGTTATAGCCACTAGAAACAAGGTCTTCCAGGATAGGTACTTGAGGTCTGCAGATGAAGAGGGCTCAAAGGGTGGTAATGTGAGATGAGACAAAACAAAATTTAGATCCCAAGGAGAAAGGGGTTCCTTAAAGGGAGGTCTTAATAAGGAAGCACCTTTTAAGAAGGCTCTACACAACCTATGTGACATTAAGTTGTAAGTAGAATCACCAATGTGAAAATGTGAGATTGCAGCGAGTTGAACCCTGGTGGTTGCTGCAGCTGAGCCTTGTTGAAACAGTTTCACCAAAAATTCCAAAATAGAATGCATAGGTGCAGTAAAAGGATCGATGTTCCTGTCTTGAGCCCAAAGGGAAAACCTGTTCCATTTACCAGAATACAGCTTTCTAGTGGAAGCTTTGTGCAAGCACATAAGATATGTCTAACAGTAGGAGTAAAATTGTGAAGCCTAACTAAATTGGGAAGTGGAGCAGCCAAGCTGTCAGTTTTAGGGTGTGGAGAGAAGGATGAAGCTCCCCTGACATATGAGTCAGCAGATCTGGCACTGGGTCCAGAATCCAAGGCTTCTCCTGAAGGTGAGGCCAAAGGAAGGGGAACCAAACCACAGACATATTGTCTGACTGTATCACAAAAGTCCCTAGAGGGAGAGAGTCTTGAAGTGCTTGCAATGCAAGAAGCATGGATCTCATCTCTAGAACATTTATATGCAAGTGTGCTTCATGTTCTTGCCATGTACCTTGGAATGTTCTTCCCAGATAATGCCCCCCACCCTATCTGGGAAGCGTCCATGGTCACTGTAGCTATTGGTTGATGTGGAACAAAGGGTCTGCCTGTTGTCACATGAGTGGAGCATATCCACCATCTTAAGTCGTTCTTGCAAGATGCTGTTATTCTGATCAGATGAGACATTAGAAGCTCTTGAAGTGACCATTGGGAGAACAATAGCCACTGAAGGATCCTCATGTGCATTCTGGCAAGAGGGACCAGTGTAATCATGGCGGCTATTGTTCCTAGTAATCTTAGGATTATCTTTGCTTTCATTTTGGTCTTGAGAAGGAAGTGAAGTATTTGCTGTCTGAGTACTATAACTCTTTCTGTTGGAAGACGTGCTACCATAGATGAAGTGTCTAGATTTGCACCTATGAATGTAATATGTTGACAGGGCAACAAGGCAGATTTTTGAAAGTTTACTGTAATGCCCAGCTGATTGCAGATATCCAAAGTTAGGTCCCTGGCTTGTGGGAGTAGATGCTTGGTGGTGGCAGATAGGAGCCAGTCATCTAGATATGGAAACACATGGAATCCTAGACATCTCAGGTGAGCCATGACTACTGCCAAACATTTAGTGAACACTCTGGGGGCTGTAGTGAGGCCAAAGGGCAGAGCTCTGAACTGGTAATGGCTGGCTCCCAGCTGTAAGCATAAGTACCTTCTTGATATCCTGCCCATTTTTATGTGGTAGTAAGCATCTTGAAGGTCTATTGAGCACATCCAATTGTCTTTCCCTAAAAAGGGAAGTATAGACTGCAGTGTCAACATTAGGAACTTTGACTTCTTGACAGATTTGTTTAACTTGCTTAGGTCTAATATGGGCCTCCAGTCCCCTGTTCTTTTTAGCACCAAGAAGAATCTTGAGTAAGTTCCAAATCCTATTTGGTCTGGGGGGACTTCTTGGATGACTGTTTTGTGGAACAACTTTTGAATCTCTATAGTTGTTTGTTCCCTTAGGTTGGGTGGAACATCTGGGATTGTTTTGGTCTGTGGAATAGGGTTGGGAAAAAGGGATGGATATTATATTTAGTACCCATTTGTCATTTGTGATATTTTGCCAGGCTTCTGGGTACATTGATAAATGTCCCCCAACTGCCTTCTGAGTAGAGCAGTTGGGCTTCCTTTCAGGAGCACTGATAAGGGCATCCATAAAAGAAATTACGGTCACACTGGTTTTGTGGGCCCCCTCTGCCTCTGGGGCGGCATCTACCATTATTACCTCCCCCTGTGCCCCTAGGGAAGGTATCACCCCGTGCAACCTGGAAAAATCTCTGGGATCTTTTGAACCACATCTTTCTGCTCTTCTGGCCTTTAGGATAAGGTTTTGAAGGTAGAGAAAAATGTACTCCAATGTCAGAGAGAGTTTTCCCTTCCTGCTCGCACCGGGTTAGACTGTCTTTTACTTTGGGTCCAAAGAGTGAGGAACCATCAAAAGGGGCATTAGTAAAGGTAGACTTAAAGGGCTCTGCAAAATTGCACACGTGCATCCAGGAGTGTCTACTAAGGGAAACTCCAGAACCTGCTGCCCTACTCGGTCCATCTGCTGCACAGGATATGAGCCTCATGGAGGAGTTGACAATGGAATTTAAAGTGGATAGCTGGGAGGAGACCTCATTCACCCCTGCAGCTAATGAACCTTGTAGAGTATCTCCTAGCTCTTTCAGGAGATCTCTTTGTAGCCTTGTGAAGTTGGATAAATAGTTCAGCGATCGCAGTGAAAAAGTCACTGAAGAAAAGACACGCTTCCTGTATCTGTCCATCGTTCAAGAGTCTTTATTCAGAGGATGAAGAGATGAGGAAGTCTCTGCATGTTCCTTCTTGGTGGCTGCTGCCACCACCATAGCATCTATAGGTACCCCCTTGGTTAGAAAATCCTTGCCTGAAGGAGCTGACAAAAATTTGTTTGGCCTCTGAGGGACTGGTTCCGTAGTGTCAGGTGACTCCCATGCCTTTCGACTAACCAGGTCCATTAGCTCATCAAAAGGTGGAGACACCCAGGAGGCTGAAGGTTGAGACCCAAAAGCCTTCAGGTACACTGACTCCTCATCAGAAGGGATGGTGGCCTGCCAGCTGCCTCTTTGCTTGAGGATCTCTAGAATATTTGCAAATGAGATATCATCAGATGATGACCATGGAGACCTTTCCGACTCATCGAGGTCACTGTCTGAAGTGATGGACTCATCTGGGGAGTCAACATGCTTCCTCTTGCAGGTTCTTTTCCAGGTGGCTCCTCAGAAGGATATTTTGGGGAGGCCTCAGAGGAGAGGGGTTCACTCATTGGGGGATCCTAAGGCTCTGGATCTCTGCTGTCCTGTGGAATAGGTGGTGCCGAGACAGTAACTGGTGCCTTAGGGGGAAGAGTACTGGTATCCTTCTCTGGTGCTGAATGGGTAGACAACACACTCCTCATCAGCTCAAAGGCTGATCCCCCTGGCTCCGAAGACTCCCCTGTCTCGAAGAGACAGAGGAAGGCAATGGAACCAAAGAGATCAGACCCAAGGCCGATGTGGGAGCCGAGCTAACCCAGGCTGATGCTCCGAGGGATAGACTCAGCACTGAGGAAGATCGGGGCTGAAAATCCCCCTGGGGCTGATCAGGGAACCCCAGCTCCCAGACTCTCCGGATGGAGCCAAGAGAGTTGGAGCAGATGTCGGCTCGTGAACACCGAAGGGGGTCCCAGGACCGACGGGTCCACAGTAAGCAGTACCAAGCACCCCGGCTCCGAAGGACCAGCTTGGCTCAGAGGAGGAACAACAGTGGGTACCATAGGCTCCAAGACCAAATGGGTGGGAGCCGAGAATAATTTAGTCAGTGCCGGTGACCTCAGGAGTCTGCACACCACCCATTCCATGTCATCATCTGATAAGCTCCTAGTTAAACCTGGAAGACAGGGAAGGAGAGTGAGACCTATGAAGGAATGGCAATCTCAACATCAGAGAAACCAGTGAAATTTCAATGGGCCAGCTCTGAGCAGAGTTATCCTGCGGCTCTGAAGGCTTTAGAGCTGAAGTACCAGGCCTGTCAACCAAAAGGATCTCCGATGGCTCCAAGGACTGTGAAGCCGAGGAAGTAGTGGCCTTTGAAATTTTAGGAAGTTTGACTGGTGGCACCGACTGAGCCAATGTTGCAGGTGAATGTCTTTTCTGAGACTTATTCTTTTTAGAGGAAGGAGATGAAGAAGAGGAAGAAGAACTATGGATGGCTTCCTCAAAAGAAGGCTTTAAGAGCCCTTTCAGAATCAACTTGTTTCTCCTTTCCTGACGTACTCTATCACTAAAAGAATGACAAAAAGTGCAGTCTTCTTAGAGATGAATGGCATCAAGGCAATAAACACAGATAACATGTCCATCCATGATGGACATTTTTTGAGAGCCCGTCTGACATTTCTTAAAGCCCGAAGGCTTATGTTCTCTCTCTTTTTGGTCTTTGGACATTTTCAAGGTAAGACCTTAAAGGGGACAACAACAACAACAAGACAAACTTTTGATAAGACTAATATAGTTAAAGCTACACCAAAAGTTACTACAGGACAACACAAGAAGTGACAACCTGGGGAAGAAAAATAGAACCTCTAACTCAAATGGTTCTATTTTGTAGACAAGACAATAAAACACTACAAGCCCTCTAACTTAAATGGGCAATAGCTCTCTAACTTAAACAAGCTATAAAGAGACTAACAGACTAACAACAACCACTACACAGGCTACCAAAAGGGCCTACAAAGTGACGGCAAAAGCCATACTAAAGGGGAAAAAACTATCAATATCTAACAAAGAGCAGCAAGGAGGCAGAACGAGTTAAATCTAATAAGATAAAAGCTATACATATTTTTAATAACCCAGGGCATTATTTTACCTTCATGGGGTTGGAAGTAGTTGAAATTCTCCTGGTGTTAGAAGTAGGTGAAGAAATTTTAAGCAGTGGAGACATTGTGAATCATACTGAAGTGGTAGAAATGAAGTGGATTGCCAAATTACAGGCTGATAAAGACCCTGGTTTAAATTGGGCTGTACCTTTAAGGCCTGCTCTAAGAGCTTGCAGGCTTTCATATCAGAGGTAATTGATTTCACTATCCTGTTGGCTGCTGGTCTTTTTAAATTAGGTTTATTTTCTTGATGGAGTAGATCTGAAGAAGCACTTATTGCGTGAAAGAGCTATTTTTTTTCTTTTAGGCCTCCATTGTATGTTTTTATTTATTTATTTATTAGATTAAAGTGCATGTTTTTAGTCATGGTGGTCATCTTGATTCTTATTTTGCAAATCCTCATATTGGCAGAATGGTGTTTTATCAGTCTGTTGCCAGCAACCTGTCCAGCTGTCAAATGAGTGCCTACCTGTACTTGCACAAAGTTGCAGTACAGCTTGTTCATATGCAGTGCCTAGAGGAAACAACAACTAAAAAGAGGCAGTCTTCAGTCCTCAGAGTTAACTGCCCACTCCTTATGCAGTAATCCATTCACAGGAGGGGGAATTACCGAAGTAGAGTAGAGGCAGCCATGACTCTTTTAGAGGTTAGAGTTTGCATGGAAAAATATCTGTCTGAAGGGAAACATTTATTATCTGCCTACATTTTCCACTAGTGTGACAAAGGCAGACTTCTACTGGCAATGAAAACAGTGTCTGGAAAATGATTAGCATTAGGTTTATTTTACAAAAATCAACAGAAAAGAAGAAATTCTTCATCTTTAAACTCAGACAGTGGTATAACAAAATTAGACAAATAGTTCACACTCACTTATAGCTTTACTATAAGGCTGTAATTTTTGTCACTATGCAGTTCCAAAAGTACAACATTAATTACAGGAAGGTATTAAGATATACAGGATAGCAGTCTGTTACTCTTTTCATGTTAGAGGCATTAGCATACTAGCATACTGTTGACACAGATCCTTCCAATTTCTATAGACTAATAGTAACAACATGCTTCTTTTCTTGGTCCACAACACTCCCTCATCAGCTTTTCCTGGATTAAATACCCAATTGTCTTCCTTCTTGAAGTCAGAGTTCTTCTTTCTTCTGAAGTTACACTGAAGTGTCTTATTTGAGACTTTTAAAATTTACTTCACACGAGTCTGAAACCTAACCCAAAGCACTGTTTCCTTCAAAACTTCTGTTTGTAATCACCTCCACTCTACCTGGATCTGTAATTGTACTCAGCCTTCTCCTCCTGTGACCTAGTCTTTTCTCTTCCCCCAGATCATTCACTCTACGTTCACTCCTACTATACTTCCTCACTCCAGCTTTTTTGTATTAAGCAACCTTTTCACCAGTCCCACATCTCTTGTACTTTCTATATCACATCCTTACATACCTACTCTTTCACCTCAGTTTGTCCTCTTATAGCCTATTACTCCTATAACTTGTGTGCCAAAACTTCCTAATAAGTTTAAGCTTACAACGTCCACTATAACATGTATGCTATGTATTTAATATAATGTTTTCCTATTCATCTATGTCAATTGTCATTATGGTTGCCAAGCATCTGATATATCGTACCTATTTTACTTGTTAACGGTACTTGAATTTCTTTTGTATTAAGTTTATCTTGTTCCCTCTTTACTTCAAAATTTTTACTTTGAAAATTAGTGTATCCTTTGCACTGATTTATATTCTAATTGTGTTTGTGTACTTATTTACATTCTAATTGCATTTCTTATGGAGATTTTCTCCACGGGCCTCCAGTGAAAATGGGTTCTATTTGGCCCAGTGGTCTACCACAATGCACTACTAATACTTTTAATATTCAGGTCAAAACAGACTGCTTTCACTTAGTTGCTTTAGAAAACTGTCTCCTTCTGAGCTCAGAAACACTTTGTATTTCCACTCAGTAACCTGTCCTACAGGAAAACACCACCCCAGTTCTTTCATATGGTACAGATAATATCCTTGGTTGCCAGGAGGCACAAGTACCATGCAATTTATATATATATATATATATATATATATATATATATATATATATATATATATATAGGGGTCTACTTCTTTTTATTGAAAATACAGTTCTCCGAAAAAGAGAAGTAGACCCTCACTCAAGCAAAAGTGCACTTAGTCGAAAGTTCATTTCCGCAAATAATGGTTCAACGAACCGTTCAGGGACACTGAAGTGCCGAGGCACACTACAGTGGGGAATAGGGAATGTACCTGCTCGCCACTGTAGTGCGATCCTGGAGTTAGTATATTTAAGTAGGGGGCGCAGGGGGGCTTGCCCCCTGCAAAACATTGGTTTTGTATTCTTTCTGGTTCGTTGAACTGAGTTTCGCAAAAGTGCACTTTTGAATAAGTGCACTTTCGCGTAACTGAACGGTCTACTGCTCTTTTTCAAATAAGTGGAATTCGATTAAAAGCAGTAGACCCATATATATATATATATATATATATATATATATATATATATGGGTCCACTTTGACCCATCGAAATTACGTTTCAATGAAACGTAAAAAGGCGAGCTGTTTTTCGTGAAAGTGCACTTTTGCCGAAATGCACTTTTGTGAAAAACAAATTAAATGAAAACAAACACACAAAAAATAACACAACACTAACCATATTTATGCAGGGGAGCAAGCCCCCCTGCACCCCCATGGGCGAGATGTTCCCCCCACCCCCTGCTACTTTTATATTCTCACTCCGAGATCGCACTACAGTGGGGAAAAGGGAATATTCCCTTATCCCCACTGTGCCATGATCTAAGCAACAGCCCCCATTGCTGTTCGCTTAGGTGACTTTTCACAAAAATGCATTTCGGCAAAAATGCACTTTTGTGAAATAGAGCTTGCCTAATTACATTTCACTGAAATGTAATTTTGTTGGGTCGAGATAGACCCATATATATATATATATATATATATATATATATATATATATATATATATATATATATATATGGGTCTAGGATATATGGCTGAAAATCCATTTGGCCGAAATTTTAAAATCCATTTGGCCAAAAACACTAATGACAGTGTATATGCCCTGTTCCCCACTGTAGTGCTATCTCAGAGTGAGAATATTAAAGTAGGGAGGGTGTTGTGGGCACAGCCCCCCACAAGGGGGGTGTGAGTGGCAAAGCCCCCCACCTAATTAGGTTTAAAACTACTTCCTGATAGTATGAATAGCAGTTAGACAATATTAAATAATGGCAGACATTACTAAACTGAACTGGGTGGAGGCTATGCCCCCCACACCCCCCCTTGTGGGTAACTGTGCCCCCCACTCCCCCTACTTTAGTATTCTCACTCCAAGATCGCAATACAGTGGGGAACAGGGCATATACACTGTCATTAGTGTTTTCGGCCAAATGGATTTTCGGCGATTTTGACCATATGTAACACATTTTTGGCCAAATTAATTTACGGCCATATATCACAGACCCATATATATATATATATATATATATATATATATATATATATATATATATATATATATAATGTATAATTATATCCTGAAACATCGAATGCAGCATGAATAAAAAAGAGCAACCATTTTAGAGTGAATCTAAAATGATTGAAAGGTACAAAATTATTGCAAATTCCCTGACCCCACTGCAATGCAGGGTTACACATAAGGCAACAGGTAGGTTGAAACACAAGTAAATAGTATACTCAGTTTCCTGAGCATTCACTTTACTAAATATGGAATAAAGTGTTCACTTTTTATGACCTGTAACTATATAGGGAGGGTGGCCTAATGGTTAAGGTGTTTGCCTTACAAACACAAGGTGCAGGGTTTGAGCCCTCAAAGTATATAATTTGGCTGCTAAAAATGGCTCGCAAGGGCAGTTAGCTTAGTAAGAATCTATGAATCTATGAATCTATGAAAATATATTTACAGTAATAACCAGGTTTACATATCCTTAGGAACTATACACAGTTTGCGTTCATTAGGATATGCTATATTAAAATATGAAATAATTCCTATGTTTATCTGCGTAGTTTCATAGGAGTCTGTCTCATTAGTAAACCTGGATCAGCAGCCAGATTCATTCCTTTTCTATCAAGTTCTTAAGGCTCTGATCCAAAGCAATTCTCATCCAAGTTGAAACCAATATAAAACACTCAGGAGCCAGTTTCTAGAATTCAGCTCTTTTATTAAAGCGTTAATAAAAGAAGTCAGTTCTACGGAACCAGCTTCTGAGTGTTTTATTTTGGTTTCAGCTTGGATAACAATACTCCTAATACTCAGGTCAAGGCAGGCTGCTCCTTCTTAGTTGCTTGGGAAACCTGTCATCTTCTGAGCTCAGAAGCACTTTATTTATTAAAGCTTTAATAAAAGAACTGAATTCAATGGAACCAGCTCCTGAGTGTTTTATTTTGGTTTCCACTTGGATAAGAATTTCTTTGGATCAGTGCCTTGCCTCCACAGAGCCTAAAGAGAAGTAACCTTCAACAAGACACTGGCTGGGTCCCAGAACCTGAATCGTATGAACCCACACAAGTAAATTGTAGGAATTCTTTCATATTTTGGTTATTATCCCTATGTAGAGTGGTTGCCATCATGTCATTTAAAATCTGAACAGGGATTTCATGTTTTTTTTTAATACAAAAGAATTGCTGTATTAAGGTAATGCTTAATAATGAATGAATTAAATAAAATGTCTAAAGTTTATTATTTTAATAAAAACTAATAAATGCTTTATAAAAAAATAATAATGATTTCTGATATTTTTTTTCTTTTGTGTTTACAGAATATGAACTTATAAAGCTAGTGTCCCAGAATGCTAAAAGTGTTTGACTGAGACATCATATAATTTATTCTTCTTTAGGGAAATGTTGCATATCGAAAAGGTTAACGGTGCTGTGGAATAAGTTTTAAGAATACAGGAACACAATCCTATATAGCATGAATGCAGTGCAAGCATGACCATGAATAGATAAGGTGGTACCATGAAAACTGGCCTACAAGATTTCTGATATTCCATGAGGACAGATGACTCACCTTGGAAATATTTCAGTCTTGAATACTCAGACAGTCATAAGATAAGTTGCCATACCCTGACTTTGTTCTACTAATTAGAGTAGGAACGTGCTGCTAATGAAAAGTCTGCTTCAGATTGTTGGATATCTGTTATAGCCCACAAAAAGGCATGCTTAAGTATTTGCTAAAACTGACACTTTTTAGTTAAGTGTTTAGTTTAGTTAAGCCACAGTACATGAATATATTCAAGAATTGCATGTGTTCTATTTCCTCATCTATGTTTGAATTATTTCCCATTAAAATATATTTGATCTGTTATGATGATGATTACCTCTGCAGTGCATTTTTTTTACTTTTTCCATTTTCAACATACAAGTTAACCTCAAAACAAACAATTATAAATGGAGCCTCTACATTGAAAGTTCTGTAAATCAATATTTTTAACAGCCTATAAAATTGTTAATATGGCTGGCATCAGAATCCAGCTGCAATGATAAATTAGTGTATGCAGTTATCAACCTGAGGTTTAGAGACAGAGCTCTGGTCATCACTCCTAACTGCTATTATAACTTTTATGATTCTTGCTTCATTAGAACTCATTAGGTATTAGAAAAGTATTGGAAGCCAGTAAGGTCAGTGCAATGCAATTTAGCTTTCAGGCCTTTTTTTCAAACTACATATGATTATGCAACTAAGATGACTTATAGAGCATTTCTACTTCAGCACTTCCAGTTGGATGTACATGGCATGTTGGTGTAAATGCTAATGAAATAGCATATTCTTTAACTGATAGCTGACTGAATGAATGAATGAAGTACAAAATCAGCCTGTATAGAAAATCTGGAGCATGTGTATGTATTCTTGTGTGTGAGTGCTTGTGCTTGTGTGTGTGTGTGTGTGTGTGTGTGTGTGTGTGTGTGTGTGTGTGTGTGTGTGTGTGTGTGTGTGTGTGTGTGTGTCTGTGTGTGTGTCTATGTGTGTTTGTGTGCGTGTGTGTGTTTTTGTTTATGTGCTTGCATGCTTGTGTGTGTGTTTGTCTATGTGCGTGTATGCTTGTCTATGTGTCATAGCTGCCTGAGTAGTTTTGGCTTGCTGATCTGTAGTTCAATAGTTCAGAGTAATATATTGTGGGAGGCATTTGTGTGAACTCAAGGCTTATGTCTGTACCTTCAGAAAAAATAGTAATTTTGTATCAAGCATACCTCAAAGACAGAGTTAAGAGTTGGCATATGTAAAAATCATATCCCAGAAACATGACATTAGTAACAGATATTTATTTCTCTTATGGGCACAGCAGTAGGACAAATGGATGGTAGGCCATTGTCATGGCACAATAGTTGGATTTAACCATGAGACAGTGCCACCAGAGTTCAGAAACAAGAAGGACTGAGGTCCCCATAATTGCTCACTTTCCTTAAAGAAAGTCATACCTTTTGTACTGTTGGAACTGTTATTCGAAAATTAATGTCCTTATCAAATGCCCTGCAGAAAGTATACGTCCACATGCAATAGATAAAAAGTGGACTGGAGTATTGCTAATTGTCCACCCAAAAAAGAGTAATCTTTCTGTCCTCCTTGACACCTTCATTATTTTTTTCAGATATTCCTGTTAGTTTTGATAAGCATAAACATCACATATCTAACAGTTATTAATACATATTGATAGCCCAATCAGGTTTGTTACATTCATGTAGACAATACTTTAAATCTCAACCAATTTTCAATAAAGATGGAAAATAAAATAAATTTATACTACATACATGTTAGTTGAGTATTACAGGAAACATTTTATTATTTACATTTTAGATTTTTCTTTAATTTAATGAGTCATTGCTATCATATACATTTAAGAGTGATGAGACATTTTGGCAAAGCTTAAAGCATATCTTTTCAGCTTTTCTGATTTTTAATTATTGCAAATATTTTTTAATCATGAACCTCTCTGATTAATCATAAGAATTCTGTAAATTTTAGCTTTGAACATTCAGCCATTTTTTTGTTATTAGTTTCCTGGCTACAACTAGAATAGTTCAAATGAAAAGATATTAGTAACTGCTAATACAGGTTGGCACAGACATGTTATATAAAAATCACACTTTTATTTCATGTAAATCTATCCATAATGCCTGACAAAATATTTGTATTTGTTACCAGTTGTTCTTTATCATTTTCATGCTATAAACATGTGGTTCCAATCTCCAGATTTTATTAGCTTTGCCTCTCTACCATGTATAGTAAATACCAAGTTTATGCATTTTAAATAATGTGACTGGGAGGGAAATGATCTATTTAAAAACGTATATATATATATATATATATATATATATATATATATATATATATATATAGTCTCCAAAATAAGGAAGTTGTGAATTTCATGGATTTTCACTTTTTTATTCCAGAGTAAACTTTGTTTCTTCACATTTATATATATATATATATATATATATATATATATATATATAGATAGAGAGCTATAGATATAGATATATAAATGTATAGATAGATATATACCCAATAAATGTCTAAAGTACACGTAGCCTGGTGTGTAATTATTTTATATAGATTTGATAATAAATATTTATTAGCATTTCTAAAATATGTTATCTTATTGATAACATCCAAATGTTTGGATATTTTAAGAAAGACTTAATAAAACATTGCAATTTATTTATATTGTATTCTCTTACTGCTTGCAGGCTAAGCCAAGCCATGCTACATATATCAAATTCTTAAATTGTTTTAACTTCGGTCCCTTTCCATTTTAACATTTTATCTTCATTGGCGGTTTCCAGCTGACCTTTTTTCTACAAAGGGCATATAGGTCTATTTCTGTTACAGAGACTCAAATGCCATTTGTTTTCCAGTTTGCAGTTTATTCATTATTTAAATGATATATAGTAGTTTTAATATTGTAATCAGTGGTATACGTTTTTTTTATCAGGAAATCCTAAACCTCTGTTATTCCATGCTTGGATATGACTTCTGTAAACTATTCTAAGCTTGTTAGGATGCCAGAAGACAAGTTGCCAATTTTTTTCCATCTTTTTAATTTCTACCTTTTTAGTTAATTGAGCCATTGTTTGAAAAAATATTAAATCTTTGGTAACAAAATAATTTTAATCAATAGTAATCTATCTTCGAGCAACAAACATTTTACCTCATTTATTAATGGTTTTATTTAGATTTTCAAATAGTGTGCTTTTATATACTTCAGTTATTTGATCAATGGATTTTGTTTTAGTTTTATTCCTAACCAAACTATTTTCATTATGACATTTATATTATACTTCTCCTAAAAATTAAGAATTATTCATTTGGTTTTGTTATGATTACATTTTAAACTGGATAATATCCCTAAATTTAGTAATTATACTTTGAATACATCTAAATGACATGTTTATATCTGTGAGCTTTAATAAGATATCATCAGTAAACTACAGAATTTGTATGTGACATTAATTATTTATTTGAAAACCTTTTGCATGTTGACTATGTGTTATAATATTGGTTAAAGGCTTTATGGCTAAAGCAAAAAAGCATTGGTTGTAAAGGACATCCTTTTGTAGTATGTTTCTTAACATGTATGACTTCTAAAAGAAACAGTCCCATGTTAAACATGTTATATTAGCATGACATAACGCAATAAGTTTATAAATGAAAACAAAAACAGTAAAAAGTGGCCCAAGTGGTAACTGAAAACTGAAAAACGCAAAAAAACACTTGCAGGCTAAAGAACAAAACTTTACTAAGCACTTTCATCTGACAATGATCATTATCAGAGTATATATCCATATAATTTGATGAAGTCTTGGTTATTGTCAGATGAAATCACTCAGTAAAGTTAATACATGATTAAGGAAACTCAAAATTATCTAGGGTTAAAAATATTTGTTTTCTGTTCCCAATTTACAGTATCAAAAGGTATTTCAATGCCAAGAATAAAAAATACTAGTTGTTCAATAGTGTTATTAGCATAATTAATTAAAATCTTTATTCTCTTTATGTTTTCTTGTGTTTTCTTGAGTGTTCTGTGAATAACAAATCACACCTGGTCCTCATCTATTAACCAAAGAAATAGCATTTTAATATGTCTGCAAATGTTGAGAGAAACACTTAAATTTCAATATTTAATAATGTGATTAGTTGTCAAAATGAGCACGCAGTAGGGTTTTATCCTGTTTTAGTACTTAATAAGCATCCTCGTGACATGGAAATATTGTTATAACTTTCACCATTAATATATGTTTGTTATAAACGTATTACTTTGGAAGAAAACATCTTCTAAATTTCAGGTATAAACCCTTGTACACCAGGAGCTTTATTTTCTTTGAATTTTCTGATCTGTTTTATGACCTCATGAGTATCAATCTGTTTTAAAAATAGTTCTTTACCACTTCCTGGTAATACATTTTAAGTACATTATTACCAAAGAATGAGTGCATTTGATTATTATCTGACAGTAATATATGTTCTTAATTAATTATCCCATAATATGTTTAAACTTTTTTAAAATGACTTCTGTGCCTATTACTGTTTTGTTATTTTCTAAGTACTTAATTGCTTTAATCTGGTTTATTTTTTAGCCATTTTTTTTATAAATTAATTTATGTAACCTCTTAAGGTTAATATTATAGGAGATGTGTTTCCATTTTTCTAAAATAATTTCTTTCTTATGTTCTAAGATTTATTTTTATTTATTTTTTAATGTTTCCCCCATATTTGAAAAAATTATCCTGGGCCAGATTCCAAAAGACTTGCTCTTAGAGTAAGTGAATTACTCTGACATTTGCTCTCAGAGTAAGACACTTAATCCAAGAGCAAATATTTTGGAATCTGCCCCCCATTTTATAGACTGGCTTTAAATCAAAGTCAGTCTCTTACAATGAGAACAAGCCTTTCAGAATCAGGGCTGACTTACATCGGAGTAAGTCACTTACACTGAGAGCAAGTCTTTTGGAATCGGACAATTTTCTTTCCTGTACTTTAAGCTTGGAATACTTCTTTTACATTGGATATCTTCTAATTCTTTATCCCACTCATATTTATTACTGGTCCAGTTTCTTATTTTGCTGTATATGCAGTATTCTTATTATTATTAAACTCAGAAAAGTATTTATTTCATCTAAAATCCAGTTCTTAAAATCATTCAATTTAATAATATATGCTAAAATTCTGTAATGTATTGGTAGTTTTTTTTACTGTTAATGTTAATTTGAAAAGAAAGACATTGTGACTTAATATCGAATGTGCTATTATTTTGGGGGAAATGTGTAGAGGTTAAATTATTTGAAATAAATATCTTATCGGAGTTGATTATGTGTCAAAATATATGAACAATATTTTAAATTGTAATGAAACTTATCATTCAAATCCCTTCAGTAAGTGATTCAGCCATTTTAATAGGTTCATAGGTAAGTACTAAGCTAGCTGCCCTTGTGGGTTATTTTAAATCCTAGTTAGTTCCCTTTTAGTGCTTGAATTAACTTTTTTTTGTGTTTGATTGGACTTACCCATCCCATGGTTGATAACCCCATTTGAGAATAAATGGGACCACATAGAGATAATTTCAGGGGACCTATTTATGGGATAAACTATTAGGAGCTGCCTCTATTTATTAGTAGTATTGAGGGCAGTCCTGGAGTAACTTTTCTATTATCCATTCCTAGATCCAAGTTACACTTGAATATGGACAAGGGATGAGCCTTGTTTTATATGGTATCCCTTACAAGATATGCCTGTCCCTCCAAAATGTTCTGTTGATGTTGCAGACGAGGTTTAGATTCCTAGCCTGAGTATTTCTCATGCTATGTGACTTTCTGTTGTGCAGTAGGTTCATAAGTATTGGGTCAGAGGATGCCTTGTATGTCAGACATGAGTTAATCCATGTAGGATATATTGTTTAGGCCTTGGATCCTTTTAATAAGCTATCTTTGTAGGGATTCCAGTTATTGCATGCATCTGGATAGATACATGCCAAAATGGGCATTATACTCAGTGTTTGCCCTAATGAGGCCCGAAAAAGGGGAGCAATGACATCTTTAGATCTAGTCTCAATCCCTTTGTTTATAAGCTATGCAACATAGAAGGACTTTCTTACGGCAGTGGATACATGGTGGAGGAAGGTTAGGTCACTGTCCACATAAGTCCCCAAGTCACAGACAACTGGGTCAGCTCTCAGGGGCATATTGTCAATGTGGTAGCTTCCCAGGGTAAATGGCTTCCTAAAAGATATGATAATGCATTTTTTGGCATTTTGTTTCAGTCCATGATTCTGGCACCAGTTATTTATTTGGGACAAATCTTCCTGCAGGTTGGTTAAGTCATTTGTGGATTCAGTAATTGTTCCTAGCTTGCATTCGTCTGCAAACTTAGTCAGCCAGAATCCTTTGTTTTGGCTTTTACTTCAGAGAAGTAGATGCCAAACAGGAGAGGTCCCAGCACCGAACCCTGGAGGACACCACAGGTGATCAATCTCTTTGTGGAGGTAGCTTTGCCTATTTTTGCCACCTGTGTCCTAGCTGTGAGGTCTGTGAGCCAGTTAGCAATCCAGTGGGTGATGTAGGTATTTATTCCTAGTTTATTTAGCTTTTCTACTATGCCCAGGGGGGCTGGAAATTGAGCCAAAAGTCTTGGTCAGGTTGAAGTATACAGTATATATCATTTTACCTTCGCCCATTGCTTAGTTGACCTTTTCAAAGAAGTCTACCAGACTGAATCTGCCCTTGACAAATCCAAACTGAGATGGGTCCAGTGTTTGGAGGTTCCCATTGTCCTTATTGATTAGTTCTATGATAAATCTTTCCATGGCTTTGCATATGAGGCTAGTCAAGAGTATGGGTCTATAATTTCCAGGGTCCATGAAAGATCTTCCCTTATGTAGGGGGAAGAAGCTGAGATCCCTCATAAAATCCTCAAAAGCTAGTTATGAAAATAAAATTGCCAAAGATTCCAAAGACAACCACAAGGCATTCTATAGTTATGTCAAGAATCTAAATGGCAATGCTCAGATCTGCTCTGAGCTACAACAGAATGGCATTAAATATAATGATCCCAAGGATATTGCCAATATCCTGGCAGATCGATTTAGTGCCAACTTCACCCCCCTCTCACCCCCTAAAGGGCCCATCTCAATACCAAAAGATTGCCAAATTCCGATAATCACGGCCACACAGGTAGAAACCGCACTCTCCAAAGCTAAGACTACAGCATTCATGGGACCAGATGACATCCCAGACATGTGTACTACATGAACTACAAAATGAACTGGCACCTCACCTAAGTGTCTTGTTTAATCAAAGCCTCACCTCAGGCTTCGTGCCCACTGAGTGGCACACAGCTACAGTTATCCCGCTCCACAAGGGAGGATCCGCCTTGGATCCCGGGAACTACCGTCCCATCAGTCTGACAAGCCTGATCTGCAAGGGCATGGAACGCATTATCATGGAACTTATAAACAAAGACATTGGCAACCTTCAAACACTGGACCCCACCCAGTTTGGGTTTGTGAAGGGCCAATCTTGTCTCCTGAATCTGATTGACTTCTTTGAATCAGTCTCCAGAGCTGTGGACGAGGGTAAGGTGGTCCACACAGCCTATCTGGACCTCACCAAGGCCTTTGACACCATCCCCCACTCTGGAATCATAGATAAACTTACTAAGCTGGGCATAAATCCCTACGTCACTCGATGGGTTGCCAACTGGCTTACTGATAGAACCCAGACTGTAAAAGTAGCCAACTCCAAATCCAGCTCCAGACAAGTGACAAGTGGAGTACCTCAGGATTCAGTCCTGGGACCACTCTTGTTTGGCATCTACTTCTTTGAAGTACAGGCCAACACTAAGGGACTCTGGCTAACAAAGATTGCAGATGACTGCAAACTGGGAGCCATTATTGAATCCTCAAATGATGTGGATATTCTACAAAAAGGCCTTACAGAAACAGATGCCTGGTGCCAGATCCATGGGCTCAAGCTTAATGCCAAGAAATGTATAGTTATCCCTTTGGAAAAAAACATGTACCCATGAATTACCACATAGGTGGGAGGACGCTAAACATTGAAAGTGTGATGAGAGACTTAGGGACACAGGTGGACAGTGGTCTCACTTTCAATAACCACATCACCACAACAGTCAGGAAATCCTTTTATGTGGCACACCTCATCACTAAGAGCTTTTCATCCAGAAAAAAGGAGGTCATTGTCCCACTGTACTCATCCCTCATTAGACCCATTATAGAGTATAATGCCCATTTGGTATGTACCTCACAATACATCTGCAACAGCTGGAGAGGCCACAGAAATACCTCACTAAAAGAATCACAGGCCTAAAGCAGATGCCATATGCTGACCGTCTAAAAAAACGCCAGCTATACTCTGTGGCATATCGTCTACTCAGAGGTGATCTCTGCTTAACATACAAGGCCATGTCAAACCCTGAGCTGTTGGACATGCTCCACTTAAAGAAATCCCAATGCCTCAGAGCCACACGCTCCAGGGATCTAAACCTTGTCATCACAATGAACAAAAGATGCTGGAGGGATAGGTTCCTGACCCAGAGACTCCCCATACTTTGGAATAGACTGCCCATACATGTCAAGCAGAGTGCCTCATTGGCCCTCTTCAAAAGGAACCTTGATGATTGGATGGGAGATAGGAAATTCACCGCGGGGATCATGTCAGTTGCCCTGCTAGACAGGGGTCCAGAGAAGTAAATATTGTGGGAAGAAATATCCAGGGAATTGTGAATTGTTATGCCTAGGCTTGCATAGGCCCTAGGGCCGATAGCCTAGTACCAACCTATGAGCCTATGAACCTATGACTGTAACTATCCTCCATTTGCTTGCTACAAAACTTGTATGGAGGTTGAAGTAGAACGTTGATGTTGGAAGTGGGCAAGTTATATTTCATAATACCTAAGATGCATTCAGGGATATTGTAAGGACCGAGTGGTGCAGTATTTTTAGTTTTTGATAGTGCTTACAGGACTTGTTTTTTGTGATAGCTGGAGGCGAGTCAGTTTCAGGTATATCTTGCGGAGAGACAGAGTCAAAAGAGGGGTAACATCTGAGCTGAATTTATCAGCCAGTAGTTTAGCCATATCTTCATCCTCGGTGTAGGTGGCATTGTTCATAATCAGTCCAACACAGTACTCCACTGTGCTTCTGATATTATGAACATAACCAAAATAAGCCTTATGATTATCTTTGATGTGGATGGCTATTTTAGCCTCAAATCTGGTTGTGCTGGATTTTATTAAGTGTCTGAATTTATTTATTTCAGTGATGAATAGGAATTAGTCTTTTTATATTTGGTCAAATTCTCTTCCTTTTATTGTAAAGCTTGTTGATATTATGGTTACACAAGGGGTGCTGTTTCTGGGGTTTGCCCTGCCCTTGATTGTACAGGGTACACTGCATCTATGCAGCTGTTTACATGATGGTACAGTATAGTAGTGTACATTTCTGTGTGTTCAGTGGAGTTAACTGGTTTGTTGGGGATTTGAAGCATCCCAATGTATCACATAGGAGTAGGTAGTTTGTCTTAGGAACACTCTCTAAAGGTAACTTGGGTGGAAGAGGTCTCTTGTTTCAGTTTTATTTAGAAGGAGATGGTTTTATGGTTAGACCTAACAACTGATGAAGATACACAAGGGATAGTGCAAGATGCCACCATATTAGTAAGAACAAGATATAAAATGCTGTTCCCCCTAGTGGGTACTCCGACTAATTGTTCTAGGGCATTTGTTTTGATAAAGTCCAAGAATCTCTGTACTTGTGCACTAGTAGAGTGGTAGGTTTCCCAGTCTATAGTTGGATAGTGTATATCACCTAGAAAAAATGGTATTGAGTTTAATACTGAGTGATTACATTTCCTGTAGATAGGCATTGCTGCTTTCTTGGGTCATAAATGGAGTTTTATAACTAGCTAATATATGGTTTGGGACCTTTTTAATAGTTATTTGAACATTAAGAAGCTCCAGTACATTATGCTGCTTTCTCAGTCTTGCTGTGAGTGTCTTCTGGATGAAGCGTGAGAGTCATGTCCACCTTTTTTTTTCTTATGCAGTGGCTGGTCTAAACATGTGGAAGGTGTTGCAGCCCTGCACTGCCAGAGTGCTCCCTGCCATTTTAAACCATCTCTTAGTCACTACACAGGTATCTACATCCTCCAGGGTGAGGAAGACCTGTAGGGAGTGGCTTTTCTTGGAATGCCTTTGCTGTTACTGTTTTAATGGTATTTGCATCTTCTTTGTCTAGTATGTAGTTAAAATCTTCTCCTAATATCAGTCTTTCCTTAATATTACTTAATCGCATCCCAAGATGTTTTTCTGCATAGTTAACACCTAAACGTGGTAACCAGTAAATATTTGCCAAAGTAATAACTATTTTGAAACTGAAAAACTATCATGGAAAATATGCCATCTTTTATCACCATAAATACACTTTATTTTAGGGTATTTTGTTCTTTTCCATAATTTTATTGCACCTCTTCTTTTTGTTTGTAGTATAAACTAGCTATTATTTCCTTTTTATTTACATTAAATATATATTTTTTCTTTATAAGTAATATGAGGTTGCATAAAAGTAATATCAGTATTGTTAGCTTTTAAGTGCTTGTCTAAACCAAATTTATTCTGGCCACTATTTCATCCATTGATATTAGTAAAATATTTAGATATTTGAGCATATCATTTATTTAAAACAGTCTACCTCCTGTACTTCACATACAACAATGCCTCACTGTTCTCATTCCTATAATTACTAAACACTTTTGCTTTGAAAACAGTATGGAAACCAACCCCGGAATTCCTGAAGCTCGGCACAAGGACGACATTAGCCTTGCGCCGGCATGCGGCGTAGAGATAGCGCAGCAGCACCACATGCATATTAATGAAGGCGTGCTGCCGCAACATCCACGTGCATAGGAAATGTGTGCGAGTGCAGGGGCGTGTCTAAGCGCTGCACGGAGGCGTGAACATGTTGGCTGCAGACGCGCAACCTAAAATGCTGACTAGTACAGCCTGCTTCTAATAGTAATCACTCCTGTCAGTGTCTGTGGATACTGAAATGTATGCAAAGCATACAAGACAGTTTTGCGAACATCAAAATAAAAAGTAAACACAAAGACATGTAGATGAATATTGAGCCCCCGTCCCTCGAACAAATGACACTTAAAACCCCGTGTCCGTATTCAATTGTAGTGTTGATTGTTATACCAAGTGGAAGTGAAACGCAGTGTGTTTGCATGCCGCTGCCCTTTGCTAAGCCTAGCCCAATGGTTAGGATTACCACCTGTCTCACTTTGTGAGGGACAGTCCATCTCTGGGCAGTCGTGTCCTTACCACAAATATTAAAAATGGCAAATGTCCTGCGATTGTAGGACATAATTATGTCCCATAATTTATGTAATAGTTCCATAAAATAGCTATTTCTGTATCTAAAATACCTAAATGTTACAAGAAACAGAATAAGCAACTAAACCGCTAAAACAATAAGCTTTCACTTAGGCATAAAAGTAAAGTACTATCCTTTGTACTGACTGTGGGTATGTGTCGGCCTGTAAAATCTGATGTGTGTCCCGAAAAAGTCCCACTTTGGCCATTTGAAAAGGTGGCAACCCTACCAATGGTCAGAGCATTCGCTCAATATCTGCCCATTCATGGTCCAGGTCATCCCTGTCTGGATGGCCCAAAGATGAATGGGTATTACCCGGATCTACCTACCATGTCGTGAAAGATAGGTATTTGCATGTATCTATGTGCGTGAAGTACAGCATGTGGAAGATCAAATATGCCAGGGTTGTCCTCACAACCATATTGGTACCAGAGATATGTAGAGTACGCAATGTGTTCTGTTGTCTGTGCCATGGGCCATCAACCAGAGAAGGGATGGATGGTGTGTGTGGAATATGGGGAGGTGACAGGTAATGTAAAAATTCACCAAGGGGAGACTAGGTCAGATGTACAATAGGTGAAATGGAGGTGTACGAGGGAGCAGTGGGTGAATCAGAAAGGAAACCAAAAAATATACATTCACATCTGCAATACACCCTGGCAGGCCATACTGCAGAACACAATCCCACAAACATATGAACATTAAAATGTGTGATACACATGTATAGAAACGTTACCAGCTCACACCCACATAATGGTCTGGCCTGAACTGAGCCATCCAACCCCAACACACCTGGATACATAATTGAATACCCATCATCCCCTCCACAGTACCCCCCCCCCCTTGCTGAACATCCACCAAAACCACCCATACTCGGGCTGCTAGCTTGGCGCAGCCATATCTGCACATAGTGCCCCCTACCCACATCTAGTAGGCAGTCGCACCCTAGGCAGTCTCAGACTTGCAAACTAGGTATCCCATGCATGCATAACCCTACCACATTTTCGAATAGCCAGATGAATGGGGTCCTTCA
Organism: Protopterus annectens; assembly: GCF_019279795.1. Taxonomy (NCBI): domain Eukaryota; kingdom Metazoa; phylum Chordata; order Ceratodontiformes; family Protopteridae; genus Protopterus; species Protopterus annectens. The sequence continues at coordinate 1,520,680,650 of NC_056743.1, read as the reverse complement.
TTCACAATTTTTGGACATCCCTCATGGGATAAGTGTCTGTTCTCAAGATTAGACTTTGTAGCATAACACGATGTCCACCCCCATTGACATCCGGGCACTAGGGCTACCACCTGTCCCACTTTGCGAGGGACAGTCCCTCTTTGGGCAGTTGTGTCCTGCATAAAAATTGAAAAAATGGCAAATGTCCTGAGATATTAGGACAAACATATTTCCTATATTTAATGTAATAGTTGCATAAAACAGTTATTCTGTTTCTGAAACACCTACATGTTATAAGAAACAGAATAAGCAACTAAAATTCTACAAGAATAAGCATTTATGTAGGCAAAACAGTGAAATTCTGTCCTTTGTACTGGCTGTGGGTATGTTTTGCCTTGCAAAATCTGATGTTTGTACAAAAAATGTTCCACTTTGGGCATTTGAAAAGGTGGCAACCCTACCGGGCACAAGTCAGATTAGCAGTACCTGACCACAACCCTGCTCAGCCTCCACCCAGTCCTGCAGAACCTGTGACCCGGGATTAAACACCTGACCATGATGCACGTCTCCCCACATGCATTATCAGGAATATATACCTTTCACATGTTCCCATGAAGCTTCCCCATAGCCATCTTCCAAATAGTACATGTCCACAAATTGTATACCTCGTCCAGGTTCCTTGTCGTAATGATGCACACAACCCCTGTATACAAACGGTACAGGTACCTCCCGTATGCGGTTGTTCATATACATGGCCATGTATAACTCCAGATATGTAGTCATATACTATAAATGTACATACTTACATTCGCATAGCTACACATCACAAATACATGCATATAAGTAGTTGTCAAGTATGTGTCCTATTCATAAATATGTATACTTGCAAATGTATACATATGCCTCTCAGAAACATATGAACAGTAACATGTACTATACATATGTACACCAACCGACTGTCACATATGTTGCCAGTACTGTGGAATGCCTGTAGTTAAGTCATATATCCTAATTACCATCCATACAGAATGTATCATGGATGGTTTAGTGGTAGAACCAGTGACTATGCTGTTCCTGTTCCTGGGTCCAAGCCATGCAAGGGCTGCTAATTTTAAATGATGCCCACAATAATGGCAGTCAGAAATAGGATGATTATGGTGCCTTAAAGCAGACGTAAGCGGGTATGCGTGATGGTAACTGGCGGTCATTCAACAGTATGGGAAATGTAAACAAGCATGTAGGTGTATATGCATGTGAATGTACAGACATATATATATATTTATATATATATATATATATATATATATATATCCATGAAGAAGGAACATGGACACAATAAAGCAGTTATAATGAATGTGAAGGGAAACAGCAGCAGAACCCCCCATAGTATTTAGTGCTGTCATATCAAGCCACCCAGAGGTGAGCAAACCTCCTGCATCCCCATCCACAGGTAGGATGCTAACAGTAATTGCAAATAGTATTCCTTTGGTCACTCACATCACCAATGTTCATGGACTAAATGTATGGGAGGTCTGAGGATATGTGGAGTGAGTAAACTGATGGGATGGCTCTATAGGAGTAGGGTGTGGCCAGTGTGTAGTGGTGTTGATACACCGCAAATCCGACAGGAAAATGGATGACAGCAGTGTTAGGGAGATGTTGGGGTGTGTTTGGGGAACCAGGAGCCATGGGTATATGGGTATATATGCATATGGAGCGGCACAGCAATAGTGCATTCGTTAGAGCAACCCCCTAATGAACAGACATTCTCATACCGAATCACACTGTATCACATTCCAATTACCATCGATAATCCGCACGTGAACATATTGTGGCATCTGTCCACTGTATAATGTGCTAAATACCGATTACAAGATAACTGGAGTGAAGTGTCAGTGTCATAATGAATAAGGCACTAGTATGCATGTGAAGCATATATAAACACCATTACGCATGTGTAAGTGCGTATGCGCGGGGTATGTATTGGTTTACAGACACACACACACACATATATAAATATATATACATATATGTATAGACATATATATATATATATATATATATATACATACATAAATACATATATATATATATATATATATATATATATATATATATATATATATATATATATATATATATATATATACACACACACACACACACACACACACACATATATGCACATATAAACATACATAAATATATATATATAAATATATATATATATATGTGTGTGTGCGTGTGCGTAGATATACAGAGATATGCAGCTATGATAGGAAACAGCACACAGGAATGACATATGTTCACAGGCTATGCCAATGGAAGTGAGGAGCCCAGGCAAGAGACATGACACACGCAGCATGCCCTTCCACCCTCCCCCCCACAGCCAGACATGGGAAATATACACGCAATCAATGTAAAGTGTCCACTGCTCCCCAGACCACAGGCAGGATACAACTGGGGGGGGGGTACACAGTGCACCCGTGGTTTCTAATCATGTAACATATACTGGAGCATCCCTTACAGGACACCCCAAAAACTGACCAAACCATACAAATGTGATAGATCATCTGTTTTGTCCGCGGTGTATACAGACTTGGAATACAAGGGTGGGTAACCCTGATGACCCATGGGCCGAGATAAATTTATGAAACGGGTCTCGTGAAGTGGAGAGTAGGCAGCGTGTAGTGGTGTGTCCAGAACCGACCAGGTCCCAGAGTAAGGATGGGTGCTGTCAAGAAGGCGAGGGTGGGGGAACTATGGGTAGCTACTTTTGGTTCTAGGTGTGCAGGTGTTGGCTGATGTTGGCCAATATGGACAGCCCTAGGGATGCAAGCGAATGTGTTCATTGGGCAAAGGCGTCTCTCAATGAGCAGCCACATCCAGTGTGAGACCCACTAAAACAAAGTGTAATCTATATGGCAAGGAATGGAATAACCAGATGTAGACGTATATATGTAGAGCTATGTGTGTGTATATCTACCCATAGAGAGATAGAGATATGCCTCTCCCTCGCCATAGTACGAATGTATATATAAAGAGAATGAATACAGATACATACCCACATATGAATATATACATATGCAGATAACCATAGACCCATATGTCATTAGATTTTTATATATATATATATATATATATATATATATATATATAATACACATATATATATATATATATATATATATATATATATATATATATAGACAGCAAGATATAAATATACATGTATGCATACATATGCAGATATATCTGTATATATTAATGTAAATAGATATATATATGTTACAGTAAATATACACATGTATATAGCTAGGATATGATACAGCAGTTATGAGTAACATATGTTCACAGGCCGGGCATATGAGGTCCAATAAACAAACGTGTAACACGTAGCATCACCCCCCCCCCCCCAGCTAGGCCTGTGAGACATACAGACACACAATAAAGGTAAACACACCACTGCTTCCCAGACCACTGGCAGGATACTACCAGTGGGAGAGATCTGCAAGGTCTACACTTGAAACATAGACATCGATGTCCCTTGTGGGACACCAAAAATTAATGATCAGAGCCAGTCCCGATAATGATTTCTCCAACTAGGCTGTAGATGTACACGGACCAGTAGGTTGTGTAAGCCTGATAACACATGGGTCGACACAACGTACGACATGTGTCCCAACACAGGGAGAGTGGGCAGTGTGTAGTGGTGTGTTTATACCCCACCTGCGCCCACAGTAAGGATGAGTGCTGTAGAGGAGTGGCAGGTGGGGGAACTATGGGTATATGATTATGGGCCTAGGCGTGCAGGTGTTGGCTGGCAGAGCCATATTAGGACCGCCCCGTGGATGTAAGTAATATTCCGATGTGGGCATAGCAGATGCCCATACCTCCCAACCCCTAATAGCACATACACTGGATAGTCCGTAAACCATTGGGGGAACACATAGGGACCATACCATTGAACTGTCCCCGATTACCAGGCACGTCCCTGATTACTACTCAGAATCTAACTCTGTCCCACCTAAACCCTCCTAGAACTAGTGATATTAGGAGGAAAGGTGGTGGAATACACGTAATGAATAACGACAACATTTAAGAGTCATAAACAGCATGTACCTCAGACAATGTGTATGAATACATATGCTCTGGGTCTGTCAATGTGTCAGGTTAATAGCACCAAATTTCCAAATGTGTCCCTGATGTTGTTATGCGTGTCCCTGATTCAGTGTTCATTATTCCCATTCGTATGAGAGGTCTGATAGTGATAGAAAGCACATATTCCACTGACTACCTTAGAAAGATGATAGAATAATAGGGTAGGGTTACCACCTGTCCACCTTTGTGAGGGACAGTCCCCTTTGGGCCGTTGTGTCCTGCAAAATAATTGAAAATATGCCAAATGTCCTGAGATTTTTAGGACAAAGATTTTCCTATATTGTCTGTAGTAGTTGCATAAAACAATTATTTTGTATCTGAAACACCTAAATGTTATAAGAAACAGAATAAGCAACTATAATGCTGCAAGAATAAGCTTTTATTTAGACAAGACAGTGAAGTTCTTTCCTTTGTACTGGCTGTGGGTATGTTTTGCCCTGCAAAATCTGGTGTTTCTACATAAAAGTCCCACCTTGGGCAATTGAAAAAGTGGCAACCCTATAATAGGTATGCGGTAGCATGACTCGGCTGATGGATGTGAGTCCCAAAAACCAATTACTTGTCTGTATTGAAGAGTCTCGGTTCCTATGTATCAGCCAGATGGGTGCAGATTGTAAGAGGAACACACAAATAATATGAATAAATCACTGGACAGGCCGCCGATTCCATACAGTCGAACGGCATGCTGTCGCCTAATGGGCAGCCATTCCCGATACTGTAGGCATGTAATCCGATGTAATAGGCATTCACAAGGTAATATTGGGGTCCTCGCTCCCACCCAGGGGTGTGAGTGTCAGATGCAAGCACCAATGTCAGTGCATTTGCAAGTGTGGGAGCGAGCGGGTGTAAGCCTCTTTGGCTACCAGTATGCGAGTATTGCACTGGTAAAGCAATGTAGAGGCTAACTGAGTGCAAGAAGCTGTAACCAGAGGTTAGCATTGCTTAACACCAAGCAAACCCACGCACACCTGCTCACAACTGCTTTAATGTGCCTTACTCCCTCCGTATCCAATGGCCTTGTTCTGCCCTGCAACAAAAAAAACGGCCTCTGCAAGGCTCGGAACCAGGACCCTGCACACACAGCTGATGTGATTTACCAATACACCATGGCAGATATACAGACAATGGACAGTACCACAAACATATCATACAGCACAGTCATTCAACAGTATAGGAATGTATCCCATCATGTAGATGGAGATGGGAGTGTTTATGTCCAGCATATAGGTACATACACATATAGAGATATATCAGGAACATAACATGTGGCAACAAAGCCTTACAAATGAATGAAACGGGAAACAACAGCGACACCTGTATTATGTAGTGGTGTTGTCCTATGTAATCTCAAGACTCCCTTAGACAGACATGTGTCATTCATACACGCAAACAGTTGTAGATTGGCCGTATACATCACTCTGTGCATGTAATGTACATTAACACAACAGTACCTGTCCAGTCATTATGTGTGAACAGTACTCTTGCAAGGTGTTGTGTGCAACATTATCATCATGATAAAGGTAAATGGGGTAACCATAGAGGGACCGGTAGTGTTGTGTGTACAATGGGGTCATCCTCATCACGTGTACATGGACCATTTATGAGTGATGTGCATACCAGGATCGTCAGCCTGAAGGGACAGGGGTGAGGATAACAGGAGTATGTTGTGATGCATATTACAAGGGTTACATGTGTCCAGTGGGCACGTGTGTGAAATGGACAGCTGTGTATAGGGCAGATGTTATCCTAGGAGCCGATTGGCCTTATGTTTCCGTAGGGTGAGGGTCGGATGTGGGGGAAGGAGAGTAAGTATGGCCATGGAGGATAGGTAGGGTAGGATCACAGACAAGACAGCATACAGGGTCGGTATATGACACATGTGGGGGGATACACCTCGGACCGGGATGTGTGTTTGGCATTCACAAGCCCATGAGAACAGTGGGACAGAAGTCCCCAGCCATGGGCAGCCACCACTGCACGCAAAGAGCTGCAAAGGAGGCAGTGCTGGGGGCTATCCAGGAGGGGCAGCATCACCCTGTAAATATGACATTCCACCCTTGAGCTTGCATATCTGGCTTCGGAACCCCTTAGTGAGCCCCCAACGCAACACGTCCGGGACCGCACGACAACAGACATGTTCCTGTCTGGTCCTGCTCCCAGGGGAGACATGCCCCATCCTCAGTGGTGGTACCACCAGAAGGTGGTGCAGAGCCAACAAAGGTTGCAGTCCAATGCTGGGCCCCAGATGTGCTGGTGCCTGGTGCCATGGTCAGCTGAAGTGGGACAGGAGGTTCTGCTGGGACCTCCAACCCATACAGCCTATGGTGTTGCAATTTAAACCCACATATGGCTTAGTGATAGACAATAGCATTCAGGATTACCTACAACAGTATGCATAGATATCACCGTCAACCCAACAAAACAGATGGTATACATTTGCAGAGGGAGCACAACACATGCATATATACTGCATGACATCTGTACAATGTGTAGTAAACATGTGACCGCAGCTATGAACAGTTGCCCATTATTGGCTTGTCACTGAGAGCCCCAGACAGTGCCTGTCATACCATTGTTTCATGTGACATATGTCCAGTCAGGGATGCGATGGCAGTAACACATCCCTATCATCATGTACTGTCTGCAGTCCTCACACTATGCTCCTGCTGTGCACAGATGTGTGTTCAGTGTGTAACACAGGACACAAATGGTTCCACAAACTGACCAGTTCACAGATGGCCCTACAGATGGGGGTCCCTCATGAACAGAGTACTGTCATGTCTGTATTAAAACATGCAGAATAGCCATTACCACACACAACATGTTAAATAGGCAGTTGTCTCAATGCAGCATAGCTACACTTACATGTTGTAGTCATGTGTGGCACATCACTCTCCTGTCTTTAGGCTATTTCCCACTATGTATGATGTTTGACGTACATCCAGATATCATCTGTGATGCCGTCTCAGAACACCACATCCAGGTACCATTCACAGTGACTGTCATTGCCAAATACCAACATGATTTTCCTAGATAGTGTACTGTGTTTATCATGCGAATGGCTATGGGAACACCATCACAGCTGTTCCACATGCAGTCAGCTAGAGGAGGACTGCAATAGGTGCAGAGGCCATCACCTGATCATGTCCATCACTTACAATACACATGCTGCTGCTGCTGAGCAGGTGTACACCTCCACATCCACCAGAGAGTGTGTGGGTGGGACAGGCAAAGTACACCAGAGAAGGGCTTGGAAACTAAACCCTAAATATTGTCTGTCACATGCCTAACAGTACAGGGGTCAAACCCCTGACTGACTAGTCATCACTATTACATGTGCATGAAGTTACTACATCTGCCCCAAAGCCGACATGTTGCTGTGCTGTAAGAACATATATGTGTGTAGGTAAGAGACATGTGCAACAGAGATATAGTAGACATACATTAGGTGTAGCACACATGGCTGTCCATGTGAACGGATGCCATTGTCACCACAACCACACTCTCTAATGTACTCACATTGACACATTTTGCCAGGGTCACAAATACACAACCTAACTACTTAGTTTGCCACACTGCAGTAATACACAGGACTACATGCACCACAGGAGATATCTGGAGGTTCTATGGGCTAGGGCATGTGAAAGTGTTTGACAACTGTTGGTATGCCAATGAGGGTTATACTGGGAATGACTGTGGTTGGGAGCATGATAACCCACATGCAGACACAAGGTGCCAGTACTGACATGCATGTATGCATTGCTTCACTGGTGTGTATTGGTTGGCTGTACAAGGCTGGGTGAGGGGTAATCCTTGGCATTGAGTCACCTGACAATGGTGTGCACTGCGGTACAGGGGTGTAGTGTCTGCAATGTCCCACACAGATGGGTACTGCATGACCTGCCCTGACATCCTGGTTACCAATGTGTATTGCCATAGCTTTGCAATGCATGCCATGTCTGTGTCTGATAGTCCTTCACATGGACATTGCCTGGGATGTGCATGTCCCACAATACTGTACAGTGTCATGTACAGGTGTACCTGGTTTGGCAGGCACATGTTGTGTACACAGACTGTTATCCCCTGATATGCCAATACTGGCCTGGTGTGGCGAAACCTGCTTATAGTGAGCAGGCCGACCCTGCACCTGCATTGATAGTATGATACAGGTATTCCCTGGTGTCAGTGGCATTGGTCCATACACGGCACATGTGTATGGCATTGTATGGCCTCTGTGGATCACATTTGATGGCACCACATATGTTGCAGGCATCCAGTGGGGAACATAATGAAGGCACGTTGTCCGCAAATATGTGCCTTCTGTACTGCTGTACAGGGTGCCATGTCCTCTGCAGCCCACTGCATTCACACCATGCCTACTATCTGTCATCAATGTGCATGGTACTAGCAACATAGTGGGATATCCTAGGCAAGTGTGTTTGTGTATGGCACATGGGTTCAGGACATATACCGGGTACTAGCAGGGTTGCATAATTTGTTCATCAGGCCTTTTGCCAGATGTAGGGGTATGGCTTGCCAAAACAGTCCCCTGGCTGACTGACAGCTGTACTCCTCGTGAGGTGGCCAATGCCATATAGGAAAACTAGAAAATCCGCTCCCCAACATGTCCAGTGGTTAGACACTCACAGCCACCTTCTACACAGGCTCTGACAGCCAACCACACACACTTGCCATGTCCTGTATTTGAACCCCTCCCTACCCATATCACACTGCAGCAATACGCTTTTAGGGCACATGCTACGGCGAATACTGGATTACAGCACTCCTAGAGGTGTATTTCCTAGGTGGGTGACAACAGCAGGAATGACAAAGGTCATGTGATTTGTACAGAGAGTGCATACTCTACAAAGCACTGTACTTGTCTAACACAAGCAGACACACACAGGTGACAAGTCTGGGATTAGAACACCGACCTAACTACTTTATCACACTACAGCATTACGCAGTTACAGAACACGCTACCGAGATTACTGGGTCATAGCACTCCCAGAGGTGCATTTCTAGGTGGGTGACATCATCAGACTTGCCAAAGGTGGGTATAGGAATTGTATGGAGTATGAGCAGTCTAAAAGCATTATTCAGTCCTTAGGCAAATGGAGATAAACACACACACACACACACACACACACACACACACACACACACACACACACACACACACACACACACACACACACACTCTTGGCAAGTCTGGGATTAGAACACTGCCCTAACTACTTTATCACACTACAGCATTACGCAGTTACAGAACGCGTTACTGAGATTATTGGGTCATAGCACTCCCAGAGGTGTATTTCTAGGTGGGTGACATCATCAGCCTTGTCAAAGGTGGGTATAGGAATTGTATGGAGTGTGAGCAGTCTAAAAGCATTATTCTGTCCTCAGGCAGATGAAGACACACACACACTTGGCAAGTCTGAGAGTAGAACACTGACCTAACTACTTTACCACACTACAGCATTACACAGTTACAGAATGTGCTACCGGGATTACTGGGTCTCAGCACTCCCAGAGGTGTATTTCTAGGTGGGTGACATCATCAGCTTTGTCAAAGGTGGGTATAGGAATTGTATGGAGTGTGAGCAGTCTAAAAGCATTATTCAGTCCTTAGGCAGATGGAGACACACACATACTTGGCAAGTCTGGGATTAGAACACCAACCTAACTACTTTATCACACTACAGCATTACGCAGTTACAGAATGCACTACTGAGATTACTGGGTCACAGTACTCCCAGAGGTGTATTTCTAGGTGGGTGACATCATCAACCTTGCCAAAAGTGGGTATAGGAATTGTATGGAGTGTGAGCAGTTTAAAAGCATTATTCTGTCCTCAGGCAGACGGAGACACACACGCACACTCACCAATGGTAGGAACAGAATACCTGCCTATTTACAGATCACTATTACAATACTACATAGTTACGAGTCGCACCACAGAGACTACACATTTCAAGGCTGTCATTATGACCTTCTAGGAATGCAGACATCAACAGGGATGCTGGCAGTTAAGATGTACATACCTGTGAACCTGTGTGTTTAAAGTAGGAATCCATCCTGAACTGGAGTATGCCCATCTGTGGAATGGAGGACTACTATCACTATACAGGGTTACAGTGGCCATGCCCATACACATAGAGGCACATACCCGACACAAGGTGTCACTGGGCATGCTCACACACTTAGTAGCACAGGGCTTTTTAGGATGCACTCTGCTTCTAAACACGGAAGGCCACAGTGGCCATGCTATTACAGTTAGACGTAAATAACACATTGTAATGGACTCCGGTGTTAGTAGTTGTCATTGTAAGCAGGAGCACTGCACTACATACATCTGACACCGGTCTTATATACAACGTCTGCTGCTGTCCATCACCTTAGATGTACCATTCTATACCAAGCACAATACTACCACTTGCAGTGATGTCTTGCTAGGTGTGGCAACTGCTTGACTAACACAATGAGCCAATGTTCTGCAGTAATTACGAGGTTGTCCAGTGTTTGTCATTCTGGGATGACATGACTGAAAGTAGACAGGCCTTTGTCACATATCACATGCATCCATGATTCAAGGGAGTGGGGATAATACCTAGGTCACATTTGCTCATATAGTGCCATTCCAAGGCAAATGTCCTAAACACAGGATAACACCCTGACACCTAGAGGACAACTGCATTGTATGCTTATGCTAATCAGTGCTAGATGTGTAGCATCCGTAATCACAGCTGCTCACTGTAGATCCAACAATGGGGAATACTGACATCTGTGCAGTGAGGAACACCTGGCTGAAGGCACTGTAGTGCACAATAGCACTACCACCATATATCTCAGTACCAGACATGTGGGCCATAACACAGGTATAGACCACTCCAGGTGGTGGTGTCCCCACATACATAAAGGCCACTCACATGTACTGACCAGTACTCCCACAAAAGGCATCACAGATGAGTCAGGTGTACGACACAGTGTCAAAAGCTGCATTCTAGGATGTAACCCTCAGACAGCACCATGCCCTCGGACTATCAACACACATCCATACATGTGGTAGGACATATAATAGTACACCACCATGTCACCCATGACCAGTGGACTGTACCAAGCTCTACATCAACTGGCAGGGTACCCATGTACTGACACAGTTGCATCATGTTTTATGCAATGCAATACTACTGTCTGTAACCAGGTCAGCTGTACACATACCAGGGGCCCTTAGTTATTTACAGCATTAACAGATGACTGTTGCTGTGCACCAGTAAACACCCTCATGTTTGGATATGACATACATGTACCTGCCCTGGATATGTACATGCCACACACATACAACATATATGTAAATAGCATAGCTATTGTTGTCCTTTGTGCAGACAGGTGGCTACAGCCATTACACACATGCACATGGAATGTAGGTTCATGGCTGCTGAATGCTAACAGTACATAAGGTGTGATATCAATGCTGACAGATGTAACATTCCCTCTGTACTGGTCACCCATTACACCTATCATATCATACAACAGTACATGTGTCATATATCTCATTACACATGTTCACCAATTGCAATGCCTACAAACATGCCCAAATGACAGGATTGTAGGACCTACACACATGTACATGTAGTGGTGTGCATTCAGATACCATGCGTGTGCAGTTGCTGATGTATGCAGGTGCCTTGTGTCTTAGTACATTATGCAGTTGCAATGCAGCCTCAACATTTCCAACTGTATATGGTAATATGCTGAAAGTACAGAAAGATGTACCTCAGGTATGGACAGATGTGTGGACATAACTACGTGGTGGGGCATCTTTGCAGATGGATGTTTGCTGAGGACAGCTCACAGGTGTGTCACAAGCAGTCCTACAATAACCTGTGTAACCGCTAAGCTATGGTTTTGTTAATTGAAGGGGAACACACACAACATAGACAGCGGTCAGGGTGACACCGAAGGTAAAATCACTTGACACCTGTAACAGTTAAGACCTCCCGTGTGCATATATCAGCACAGTTTCTAAAGGAAGTGTCAGAACACTTTGTAACGTGTGCAATACTGCTGTAAGTCTGTCATACATATCATGAGATAGGCACGTGTTTGATTCACAGTACTGGCATGTGTGGTTGTGTGTGTGTCCATATATGTCACGTATGGTGGGGAATATATCTCAATTGTTACTCACTCTCCTGTACACTGTTGTAGACATCTGTACAGACTGCAATGTAGAAAGCAGGACATAGGCAGGAGTGTGTATCTCACACATGTGAGGTATCTGTATGTGCGTGACATAGATGTATTCAATAGTGAATGCCACAGTGTGTGTGTGTGTGTGTGTGTGTGTGTGTGTGTGTGTGTGTGTGTGTGTGTGTGTGTGTGTGTGTGTGAGTGTGTGTGTATGTGTGTATGGCTGTCTTGTCCCTGGAGTGAGGATGTATGTTACCATAGTGAACTGATAAGACCCCTCCCCCCCATCCAGGCGATGCAATCTACTTTCCGTGTTGATGTCCCTGATCTTAGGCCATACTGACTACCTGTACATGTGTAATCTCTGTGGCGAGTCATGTAGGTGCACAGTACTGTAATGATGATTTGCACATAGGCAGGGGTCCTGACCTCAACACTAGCAACTGTGTGTTTGAGTGTGTGTTACTGTGTCGGTGAATCCGTGAGTGTGTGGGTGTGTTACTGTGTCTCTGAATACATGTGTGTGAATACCTGAGTGTATGGGTGCAGTTGTGTGTTCGCATACTGCTTCCCAATGAGGCATCACACTTCCCACTGGCCTCTACCCTTGTCATCAGCTAGACCGCTCTCTTACCTCTCAACTCCATGTAACTGTACCTGTGATGTCACCCAGTATGGATGTCACTTCTGTAGCCACAGTAGCTTAATACACAGCTATCATGCACTTGGATTGGTAGATATGTTTGGAACGTGTGACTTTCTAACTGTGATGTGGAAGCTACAAAGTGCGTGCTGGTCTTTTCATACATACCTGTGAGTAGTCCACATTTACATATGGGACACTAACTGCAAAGACTGACATCCACCGGCACATGCAATTACACTTGAAGGAGGAAAGCAGAACATCATGACCAACATGCAGTTACTGTTGTGACACAAGAAACATACTTTTAACAACACAAAATGCATTGTAAACCTGTACTACATGGTATGTCTGCTGCCTGTCAGCAGTACACAACAATTGTAATCTACACTTATCTTCCTAGTCTGTTCACCCTGTGCATCAGACCGTATGAACATGTCCCTGCACTGATGGTGTGGATGACAGGGATGTGACACAGGCATCGTCATATGCACAGGGTGATAATGTTTGCCAGAGGCCTAGGCTGCACCATTGGATGAAATCATGTGTGTGGGTTAGGGCCTTTGATCTAATTGGGCATGTGTGGATGTTATTCATGTGTGTGTTGCGGTGCCCTACATATGTTTCTGGTGTGTGCGTATATGTATGCACACAGTTTTGGCATGTGTCTGGCCTACACAGGGGTATTATTAACAGCTGTGGACTGTACAGACTAGGTTTTACAGTTCACGGTGTCTGGCCACGTGATCTGTGCCTGCCAGGGGTTGCATGGGCACTACCAGGCAGAGGTGCAGATTGAGTACTGTCTGATGACACATGTCCACTGGACCCGTGCCCCTTTTGGGACCATCCAGGTCCATGTGCCCATGGCCTGCTGTGTCGTGGTGTGGACAGCACAGCACCAAGTGCACTGCTGCTGCTACCGCCACTATGGGAGCGGGCATGTGAGGTAGCTCGTTCACGTAGACCTGAAACAGGTGATGTAGCAGGCCTAAGTCCACGTGCCCAGCACCTCACTCCTAGCAGATGTTCCAGCACAGATAGCTCATGCTTGCGGATTGTCATGCCATGGTCAAGGACTCCAACCATGTCACCCAATCATCTGTCCAAAGCTTCAGCAATCTGCTGTTGAGCATTTACCATTGCCTGGATGTTGTTGTTTAAAGAAATGACAGCAGCCCTTTGAAGCCTCTGATCTTTTTTGTTGTGCCATTCAGCATGTGCCTGTGCCTCCATTACAGCCTGAAACATGCATCTGGTGACACCAGCTGCTGCGCTTTGCCTTGTAGGGGCATGTTGGCCAGAGGTCCTCCTATGAGCATCACTGGTCACATGGTTGTGAAGGGCATCACCAGTCAGTTGGTTGACACCATGGTGTGCAGGCACACCTTCCATAGCCTCCACACTTTCCTGTTCCAAGCCACCACACGCCAACTGTCCTTCCTCTATGGCCACTGGTGATGGGGTATGTGTAGGCATGAGAACTGTGTGCGGGGATGAGGGGGATATAGGTGGAATGGCAACCAATGGCACAGATTCAGCCCCTGATAACACTGCCTGTACCTCAATCATACGTTCATCATCACTGCTAGAGCCTGTGGGGACACTAACATCAGATGGACCACAGGAGGGGAATGCATCTACATCACCTGTGAGGGGCAGACAAGAACTGTACATTACAGTCTATTCAACAGACACACACACACAGACACGCACACAGACACACGCTATGGCACCCAACATGCATGTGATATGACAGAAGGCATGCAACATGCATGTGAGATGGCAGACGGCATGCAGCTCAGACAATAATAATGGTGGTTAACATACATCCCTGGGTTGCACACAACAGCATGCATGTGTCATAGCAGAAGGCATGCAAATTACACAATCATAGTAGTAGTTAGCATACATCCCTGTGTTACACCATGTAGACCAGCACAGGTTAACAGTACACCTGCCTGATGTGTGGCATATGACCTTGACAATCACATGTAGTATGACATGTGATCTGCTGATGTGTGCAATGACATGCATACATGTTTAACACAATGGCGTCCTGTCAAATATACAGTGGGGTAATGGAGTCCCAATGCAGTGTTGTCTGTCTGCCCTACAGATATACTGCACATTTAGCTGATGTGCAGCAGGGAATCATGAGGCGTCTCTATTGCTATACAGTGTGAGTTACAGACACAGTTCATAGCCATGACTGTGTTCAGATACAATACATATATACTGTAGAATGTGACCCACATCACTGAGGTGTATATATACACACTAAACCATGATGTGGAATGTGTGACACAGATCACTGAAGGGTATACGGATGTCACCCCTGCACATCTGCAACCATATTGCTGCTGCCTGGCAACTATGGCCAGACATGGCAAACTCGTCGGTACACCATGTCCCTCATGACATATGTGTACCACACACATGCACATGAGGAGCAAGGATGACACTGATGTCCAACACCAGCAAGGGGAATGTATTGTATCTGTGAGCTGATGTGGTTGCCTGTGTATGTATGTGGATACTGTACAGTTGACTGCTGTCATGTCGTGACACACTCAAGATGTTCAACACATCTTATGTGGTGGATTGATGTCACGCCTACACAAGATGTTCACAGGCCTGTAGGATGTCTAGTGTTCCACATCTGCAATATAACCATTACACAAAGGCCATAGTTGGACGATGTGGAGCCAATGTATGACAGGGTGTACATACAAGCACATCATGTCTACTGTCTGTGTTGCTTCATGCCTCTGGCCATCCTCCATGACCATGTGTGTACATGTGTTGGCCAAAGGGTCGTGATGGGTGTCTATTTCACATGTCTGTGTTATCCCATATGACATACACCCATAGATGTCATATGATCCACTGACGGCAGGGTTATGCAGACAAAGGGTGGTATGTTTGGTATGTGGGGTATGTTTTTCAGGATAGTTAGGCAGTGTTGCAGCCAGCCCACTTGATGTCATGGACATGTCAGATAGCACATCACATTGTGTGACATTCATAGCAGGGGTATGATCCACATGGGTGAATCCTGTGGGCTGGCCATACTTCAGCTCACTGTGCAGTACTGTTTGTATTCCCCACATGTGTAGTTCTGATCTGTAGTACATGTCCCTACAGTGAACAGCACCTCCACCATTGTATGCACAGCTGTCCACACATCAGGTAATGACAGTTTGTGAGGTTTCATGTCGGTGTTTCACATAGTTTGCAAGTATTGCACATGGGTAGCCATTGTGATGCATTGCAGGTCCGACCTGTATATTGTGACAGGACCATACAGTATGTGTACATGTGGTAAATGGCCACATGGCAGATAGATCTGTGTATTAACATGCCTGATAAATATTAACAGTCTCACCTGCAACGGGCTGCTGTTGCAGTGGAACGCCAGAGGTACCTAAATAGGAGTAACACAGCAGTATGATCATTATCCACGCCTGTAGGATAGCTACAGGGTGCAATGTGCATGTTAACACATATAGACTATACTATGTAGTATGCACATGTGTGCATACACAGAGTAGCATACTATGGTATGCGGCATGTGTGTATACATGCCTTGCATATGATGTTACATTACATATTGTACAGTGGCACATGTAACTATATGGAATATAGTTGTTATAGGTGCAGTAGTGACTTACCAGGCAACTCCATGCTCGGTGATTGAGAGACACCCACCTCCACGATATCAGCTAAGGCTTGTGGATGTTGTTCTGCAGGTGTCCCCAGGTTGGCCAGTAGCTCCTTGGTACGTGTGAATGGGGGCTGGGTTGGTGGCCCACCACCTGTTGCATTTTGTTCCCTAGCAATTGCATTTGCACGCTCTTTCGCCCATCTAATGAGGTCTGTACAGTGTCTGCACACCTGCTGGTATGTGCGATTGTGGCCACCCACATCATTAACCCTCCTGCAAAGTTCCTTCCACAGGGCATCTTGCTGCTGTGCATCCTATGGCACACGGCTGAACAGGACATCATGATTATCATGTAGGTATGGGATGAGGGCTTCATCCTCCAAGCGGGTATAAGGTGGTAGCCTTGCTCCATGGCATACCTGGAAGACATAATGATGAAGACAGGTCACAGTAACTCACAGAAATGTACAGAGCTACAGCTGAACATACATGTGTATCACATGTATTACAATTAAATAGTTGTCTTTGCAAATCTACATGACACTGACACCACTGACATGTTTGTGTTACACACATTTGACACTCAATGGTGATTGGATATTATCACCAAATATGTGTGTGTGTCACCTGATTATATTGCTTATACTCCATGTGGATGCTGTCTTGATGTGGGCATGTCTGTTTGCCTGTACTGGTGTTCTTACCTATCAGCACATGCCTGGATGTATCCACATTAATGCAGTTGACCTTGATGCTGTGTATATGTCACATATAAAGACTTACACTGCCTTAACAGACATGACCTGTGACCCTGCAGACTTTCTCATGGAAGGTTTTACATGTATGTGTTTTGCCATATACATCTACACAGCACTGTACAGCTGTTCAACATCCTGCCATGTATCACCTGTGTTGTACATGTGATACACATGGGACACTGGCTAGCCAGATGGTATTTGCAGGGATGGATATCAACTATAGCATGTATGGTCAAAGTCAACTAGTAGGCTATATGCTCTGGGCCATGTATGAATCTAGGATGAAAGGTTGCCTAGCTGTAGCCGACAGGTGGGTTTCTGGGGCCAGGTGAAGCAGTGCCACATAACTGATCCACAGGGTTAATGATACATTTACCATGCGGTCATCACACCATGTCTGAGAGGGGGCAATGTGCAGCTTTGCTGGAAAGGGATGCATAGTATGACAAGGGTATGTAAAGTGTATGGGACAAGGATCTGTCCAGCATGTGGTGATCCTTGTACTAGGAAGGTGGATGTCCATGAAGTATGTGTTTGAGATCAGGATGTGTACGTGTAGCATGTCCAACATCATTGGGTTGGACATGGCTTTATTCAGGGTAGGCATCATGCTACATGGTGGAGATGGGGTTTGGGAATGCTGGTGTAGGCCATCTGAACATGGCTAATACCCCTTAAAGGAAATATGTGATCTGATATGGGTCACTTGAGTGTTGAGTATGGCTGGACAATGATCTCTATATTCATGGATGGCACTCTGTCATGATTAGGGTTGCCACATACAACTACCTGACAGATGTGGTGACATAACTATCACAGGAAAGACAACTGCCTAGCTGCATCCCTTACACACAGTGTCCATTATGTTGACCGCTGCCTAGGTGGTAGTTCATGGGTACAGGGTTATTAACATAGGGGTGACAATGCAATATGTAGCTGTCAGATTGTGGCCATATGTCACACACCTCACCCACAAAGCCCCTTCTGTATGTTGTCCGCAACACTCTGAGTCAGGTATTGCTCCTAGGTCATAGTCATTCGCATACTTCAAAAGGCAGATGCCTTCTATTAGTCTGTGTGGTATAGACTACAATGAGGGGGAGTACAATGAATTAACCCTGTCTTAATGTAGTTAGCACTGGTGTGATGTGCATGTATTATTCAGACACATTCTATAGCGTTGGTTCTGCCAGAAGTCCCATTGCAAAAAACTCTTCTGTGACATAGGAATGTACATCTGGTATATGTAGGTGGAACACAGTATGAGTGATGATGTCCTATGACCTGGCAAGGTTATGATATGCAGTGTGAAATCAACCTTACTGTCATCTAAATCTGTACTGCTGACATCAAATAAGTTGATCAAGGTTCATGGCCTTTCAGACCAGACTCAGCAGGGTAGTAGTGCAGTACTTGCCATTATCAGTGGTGTCTCCCCCTTTGTGGGTTGTGATACTTGTTGGTGTGCACCATTCAGTGTGTACACAGCCTGACATGAAGCTATGTTTTACATGATGTGTATGTGTAGAGCAACTTGTTTTGCCATATGTGTATGATACAACCTGGGATGTGGACAGGTCCCATGCAGCCTGAGTGCAGCTTGTACCTGCATATTTGTGGTTACATGGGCTCTGTTGTGTACATGGATATTTGATTGTGTACCTGTTGGGGGGGGGCAGTGTGTTTATGTTATCCAAGACCCTATCTGGATTGCTTATTCATGCTCAGCACTTGTAAGCACTAGGTAAGCTAGTAATTACTATAGGACTCAGTCTTCCTCATTACCTAGAGGTAAACAGTTTTTGTACGTACATTTCTCACTTGCTTAGAGTAAAACAGCTCTTGTACTCACTTTCCTCACTTATCTAGGGGAAAATAGTTTTATATTCAGGCATGTCCAAGGGTCAGCTCCCAGTGTTTTCGCCTGTCTAACTGATGAATCTGGGCATCTTGAGGCAATGTAGAAATTGCCTCGTACACAGACAACCCTCTCCGCCTACCACCCAACACTATAACCTGTGAGAGATGCACTTATCTAGCCAAACTGGAGGTAAAGCTCTCTCCAACCAAGACTGAACTTGACAGTCATGTTTGCACCACACCGCACTCATCACATAGTCTCTCTAAATCTACTCTACCATAATCCACACATAGTAACACAAAAACATTCACGATGGCTCTCAATAATAATCTGTCTAAGCAACAGAGACCTCCAAAGTGGAAACACAAGCAGCCTCCATCCCCCAACACAACCCCAATGACACATAGCCCACAGACTTAGTGTGCCACTCAACCACAGCCAATAAGGCAAAACAACGTACCCAACACACTAGGTGACTCTATAGTCAGGCACCCTGATGTCCCACTCACCAGGCTAAACAAGGAGAAGGTTACTGTCAGCTGCCTGTCGGGTACCAGGATCCAACACATAACCCACGCATTCAGGTCACTCCACAACAAGTACATATATGACTCTGTCATTGTCCATGTTGGTGTGAATGACCTGAGACGTACCTCAGTGGACTACATGAAAAGAGACATGGAAGAGCTCTCTGATCTTGTAGCCCAGGCAGGTATGACCCTAGCCCTGAGTAGTATTCTGCCATTGCCCAGAATGATACCGCAGTACGAGG
Organism: Protopterus annectens; assembly: GCF_019279795.1. Lineage (NCBI taxonomy): Eukaryota > Metazoa > Chordata > Ceratodontiformes > Protopteridae > Protopterus > Protopterus annectens. The sequence goes on along the minus strand of NC_056743.1, from coordinate 1,520,660,616 downwards.
ACAAAATTATTGACTTCAACAACTGGCTAAGCTTCTGGTGTCATTCTAAGGGGATCCAGTATCTGTCTGCTTGGGATGACATGGTCGACAGACCACGATGCTTTGCCATAGATGGCCTGCACCTGTCGCCCCTGGGATTCTGGATACTGGCTAAGGCTCTTGCTGCCTCTATAGTGCCTTTTTTAGGCTAGGTTCAAATAACATATTCACCACCATAACAGGAAAAGGCAAGCACAAACCGAGGGTAATGCTACTCAATGCTGGAAGTCTAAATCTCAAAATGCAATCACTCGAGTCACTCCTTGTAATGGAGAACATCGATATCTGTGCAGTGACTGAGACCTGATTCAAGGCTCCAGAGAGCAACCCTGCACTACCAGGCTATAACTCATACCACACTTTTCGGCCATGTAACCTGGACCGAAACACCCAAGGTGGAGGTGTGTCCATATTCATTAAGGATATCTACCCCTCCAGGCTAGTTGCTTAGCACAGTGCATTCGAAGTTATCCAAGTGCAACTACCTGTGGGCTAAACTGCAATCCAAATTGTAGCTTGCTACAGATCCCCACCATGACCCAAGATTCATACTCCTCTTTTCTTGATGTACTGGAAATTATTAGGGTTCAACCAAACACCCTACTAATGGGCGACTTCAACTACCCCACCATTAACTGGGAAAACTACTCGTGTACCAACTCATTAGCTCAACACTTTCTGGAATTCATAAACTCCAATGCCCTGGATCAGCATATCCACACTCCCACCAGGGGCAACAATATCCTAGATCTAGGCATTACCAACATGAGTGACAGGTGTTCCACACCTGAAGTCAACTCCTCATTGGTCCGATCCGACCATAAGCTAAACACCCTTGATATCCACATCCCGTCCCCACCTTCCATTAAGGAAACCACAGTATAATATTTCTACAAAGCCAAATTCATGCTTCTTAAGACAGAAGTGGTGAACTTCATGACACCCATGCAGATGGACAATACAGTTACAACAACTGAATCCTACACAAATGCACTCTATAAGCACTTACACGAGTGCATGGATCATGCTATCCCAAACAGAACCAAGATGCAATCCTCCAAAATAAGGAAGCCAATCTGGTGGTCCCCTGCCATAAAGAAACTGTACAACAGAAGGAAGAAACTGTTGCAAAAGAGAGTACAATCCCATGAGTGTGGAGCTCCCTGGTCAGCCTCAGTAAGAAGCCAAGATCCCTTATAAGATCCTCCAAAGTTAGCTATGACAACAAAACCACCACTAATTCCTAATTCCAAGGACAACGACAAAGCATTCTATAGCTATGTCAAATATCTCGATGGCAACACCCAGATCTGCTCTGAGTTACAGCACAAAGGCACGAACATTACAGAACAAACTGATATTGCCAACATCCTGGCAGATAGGTTCAGTGCTACCTTTCCCCCTTTCACCCCCTAAAGGGCCCATATCTATACAGGAAGAATGCAGTGTCCCTGTAATCACAACTATGCTGGTAAAAGCTGCACTCTAAAGCCAATATCACAGCATCCATCGGACCGGACAACATCCCAGGCTGCGTTTTATACGAACTTCAGAACAAACTGGCTCCCCACTTATGCATCATGTTCAATAATAGCCTCACATCAGGCTTTGTGCCCCCTGAATGGCACACAGCAACAGTTATCCCACTCCACAAAGGTGATGCCACAATGGACCACGGGACGTATTGCCGTATAAGCCTGACTAGCCTGGTCTGCAAGGCTATGGAGCACATCGTCATGGATCTCATTCATAGAGACATTGGGTACCTCCAAATTTTTGACCCCACCCATTTTGGTTTTGTTAAGGGCAGATCATGCCTCTTAAACCTGGTGGACTTCTTTGAGACAGTTACCAAGGCATTAGATGAGGGTAAGGAGGTCCACACAGCCTACCTTGATCTCTCAAATGCTTTCAACACCATTCCCCATTCTGGTATAATCTACATACCCATCCACCTGAACATTAACCCCTACGTCACAAGATGGTTTGCAAAGTGGTTCACGGATAGAACCCACACAGTGGGAGTTGCATACCCTAGGTCCGACTGTAAACCAGTTACAAGTGGCTTCCCACGGGGCTCAGTCCTAGGACCCCTCATGTTCGGTATATACTTCTCTGAGGTACAGGCAAGCACAGGAGGACTTTGGCTGAAAAGGTTTGCAGACGACTGCAAACTAGGGGCCATAATTGGTTCCCCAGCTGATACAGACACCCTCCAGAAGGGTTGCACTGAGAAGGATTCCTGGTGTCAATATCATGGCCTCAAGCTGAATGCCAAAAAGTGCATAGTCATCCCCTTTGGATAAAACTAATTACCCATGGACTACCACATAGGTGCTTGTCCCCTACATACAGAAAAGGTAATAAGGGATCTGGGAACCCAAGCATATAGCAATCTCTCCTTGGATAACCATAATACCAAGGTGGTTAGAATATCCTTCTACGTGGCCCCCCTAATCTCAAATAGGTTCACATCCAGAACAAAGGCCATTGTGCCTCTCTACTCATGACTTATTAGACCCATTAAAGGATACAACACCCCATTTGGGATGTACCGTACAAGACAACTGCAACAGCTTGAAAGACCACAACAATACTACACCAAGAGGATTACTGACCTCAAACAGATGACCTATGCAGCCCAACTAAAGAAACTCCAGCTGTACTCGGTTGCATACCGCGTACTCAGAGGTGATCTCTGCTTGACATACAAGGCCCATGTCCAACCCATTATTGCTGGATATGCTCCATCTAAACAAAAGCCCCTGAGAGCCACATGCTCTAGGGATATACACCTAACCACAACGATAACTAGTACATGCTGGAGGGATAGATTCCTGACCCGGAGACTCCCCATGCTTTGGAACATGATTCCAATGTACATCTGGCAGGGCTCCTCACTAGCACTCTTCAAGAGAAACCTTATTGTGTGGATGGGAGACAGACATGTACTCCGGGGATCACTGCAGTAGCTCTGCTGGACAGAGGCACAGGGAACTAATGGCTCTGCTGTTCAGAGGCACAAGTAACTAACCTAAGGGGGTGGCGGAGGCCAACACACTGTAGCTAGGCTTATAAATACCCTTGGGCAGACAGCCTAGTACGTACCTTTGAACCTATTACATGTCTTATGTGCATGGATAGTTAACTAGCTCTTCCATTTTACTTTGCTATCATGCTGATAAACTGTTGGGTGCTACAAGTCATATGTATCCTGCTATTGTGTATTGTAAATGCCAATAGACATAACTAATGTTTGCCTAACATAGCAGTAATGCTATGTAAAATGTAATACATATCTGCCTACAATTCTGTACATTACACAGTTATTGGCACAATATCCCACAATGCAAATCATAATTGCATAGTAGGCCCACCTTCGACATGTTATTCTCAGTAATACACCCATACATATGCCTACTGTTGCAATATATCAACATATACTATCCCCTGTTATAGCACGTACTTGTTGGACCAACCCTGCCACTGACAGTGGCTAGAGAGGAATTGTTGGGTTCAAAGCCCTTATATAGCATCCCTTGTGGTGTATGCGGTGTTTGCCTTGTGACCTAAAGCAGTACACACATAAATACTACAAGCGTTACTATGCCCAACAATACATCACTACAAGATAACTGTTTCCACTATATGCATTGCATGCACTTTAATTATTACAGAACAGGTACTACATACACAGACATACTGAGTATTCTACATACCTTATTAGTAACCCGAGGTGTTGTTGACTGTTATTTCAGTCCTTTTCAGTTTGTGTTTCAATCTTCTTTGTAATGTTCTGCTGGTATATACAGATGGTTTGAATGTGTGACAAGCCATCCTTTTATACTTAAATATTGGTAATGTGCTATCCTGACCACCAATTGGTGTTCCACAGTAGTTGATTACATGCACATCAGCTGTACAGCTACTCCATTAGCCAATACCATGGCAACAGTGATGTATAATTGAGTACTCCACTTGGGCATTGTCCCTTTGCCTAACTTTCGAGGAAGACGGACTGGATGTGTTGTTTGTGATGTATTGCAACAGCTATATGGAGACACACAGAGATATATTAGCTTCATGACTCCCGTGGATTGTGTGTAATGGCTAGAAGATGTTGTTCTACATGTGAATACAGCTGTTATATTTCAGAACATTGCTACTTATGCAGGGTTTGCTTGTACCTGATACTTCTGCAGATGTTTCAGACTGGCAAGGATGTTTGGGCAGCTCAAGGGTGTATGGCTATGCATGAAATGCTAGGTGGTTTACAGTGTGCTCACCAGACAATTTTGGTTTGGTGTACATGTGTATCATACTGTGCTGTTAATCAGTAATTGGTAACACTTCCTGGTGTACACTTAACCCTCCGAAATGGGATTAGTGCTAACAAACCCTGTAACATCAGCAGCTCTTCCATTATATAACAGCAACTATTTCACATAGGGCCATGTTAGTGTGTCTCTGACAAGGTATGTTAAGGCTTCTTCTGCAGATGTCGTACAGTGAGTGAATGATTTGTGATGTTATTACAGTTTGTATTGTAATTGGTTTGGGTGTGGGGGAGATGGTGGGTGTACATAGCAGATGCAGGTGTGTAAGAACTGCTTTTATACATAATTGATATGTGTGTGAGGGTTCCTTCCCTATTTGAACACCTATCCTTTAGTGGACTAATACTATGGTAATTGCAGGCTGATTCATTAAGGCACTGTTATTTGGTTCCTGTATAGCATGCAGGTGATGTTAGTCCTTGAATCCTTTCGGCAGTACATCAGAATGTAATAAAGTGTTGCTACATGAAAACTGTCTGTGTATTTCTGTCACAGGTATTTGCAGTCATTGGAGTGTTGGTGACTGACCCTCTTTGGCTACGGTTGCCACCTTTTCAAATGGCCACGGTGGGAGATTTTTGGGACACATAAATCAGATTTTACAGGCCGACACAAACCCACGGTCAGTACAAAGGATAGAACTTTCCTTTTTTGCCTAAATATAAGCTTATTCTTGTAGCAGTTTAGTTGCTTATCCTGTTTCTTGTAACATGTAGGTATTTTAGATACAGAAATAACTATTTTATGCAACTATTACATTACATATGGGACATAATTATGTCCTACAATCTCAGGACATTTGCCATTTTTAATATTTTTGGTCAGGACACAACTGCCCAAAGAGGGACTGTCCCTCACAAAGTGGGACAGGTGGTAACCCTATCTTTGGCACATGTCCATAACACATATTTGTAATAGTGTATAGGCATATACTCTCCATATCCTAGTTTGGTCGTGGCGGAATGTGTGATTGCTATGGTCCATGTTATACTCATATATGAACACTTCAACCACTGTATACGGGATACCTATGGAATCCCAAACTCACACAATTCCGATGCCCACGGTACTGGGCCCAGACTCCCATACCCCACATTACCGAACACTCAAATTCACAACAGTCAAACTCGTGAAAGTAACATAAACACGGAACACACACACACACACACACACACACACAGACACGCTGCTACCCACCACATCCAAACAAACCATCCTACACTACGTATGAGCAGGTGGGCAAGCCCCCCTACACCCCCCATGTTGGAGGCTGCGCCCTCCCACACCTCCCCTACTTTAATATTCTACCTTTGAGATCGCACAAACAGACGCACAAAGCAAACCCACACCCACACATTACAGTCCCCCAGGAACACACACCACACTCAGAACACACACTTACACACACTACAGCCCTCAGAAACACACTTACACACAGTAACTTACCTGAACCACAACACCAGAAGCACTAACTAAATGTCCCTTAACATCGGGATTTTAAAACTCGTGCTTCTGGTGTTTCGGTACTGTGGTCTTTCGGTCTTTAAGCCTCGTGATTTTACGCGTCGGTATGTCAAGCATTCGGTGTTTGGTAGGTATCTCATTTATATGTACCTCCATGGTTGTGTAGATGTTGTTAACCTATCTATATGTAGATATATAGATAGGTTAACAACATCTACACAACCATGGATGTATCCCATTTATATGTACCTCCATTGTTGTGTAGATGTTGTTAACCTATCTATATATCTACATATATATGTAGATCCCTATATATCGACATATAACTCTCTATTTCTCTCTCTCTCTCTATATATATATATATATATATATATATATATATATATATGTTGATATATATATATATATATATATATATATATATATATATATATATATATATATATATATATATAGATATATAGCATACACCTTTCGTTGGGTACATGGCGGTTTGTCCTATTTCCACACATTCCTTCCTTTTGTGTTTTAACCTGTCAGAATACACAACTGCTGCTGGTATATCACAGGTAGCTTAGAGCTAGGTTATTGTGAAGACTGAGTATATGGTTGCGTGTTCTAATCTTGGCAGTGGTCATTTTACCTCTCAGAGCAGGCACTGGTAGTGAAAGGGTGATTAACCCACATTTCAGCAGTTGTGAGTTCCAAATGTTTATTATTCTGTGGAATACTACCTATATATGCAAGGTTTGGTTAAGGTATACTATGTAACATGTAAATCATCTCTGACTTTATTGGGATTTGAACCAGGACTGCACAGATATTATCCCAATGCTGTAGCCATTACACTATTGACATTAACGTTCCTTCTGCCTATTTCCTATGTCCAGGAATCCTATGTGTAAGCTTGGCTACACAACAGGCAGAGCCACCCACACCCAGTGAGCTTCTCGAAATACCGACATAACACATGAATTGAGACTATACATTAACATCCTAACTACATTTGGCATAGCTCCTCACTGACACACTTCAGGGCAAACCTTGATATGTGACTGGCCAACAGTATATACACCCCTGGGATCATGTGTCCCAGAAACATACAGCCAGGGTGTGGGGGAGCCACGCAAGTTTTATAGCTGCAAGACCTGTTGGGGAAATTGAATGCTGTTGGGTTTTCATGTTAACATGTTCTTTTGAGATCACTATGTGCCCCTATCACCCTACAGCACCCCAGTCTTCAACAACTTCCAGCAACTCTGCCTGAAATCACTTCATTGGCTATGCTTGACAGAGGCTCAGTTACTTCATCAATGGTGCAGGTAAAGCCACCACACTGTAGCTATGCTTCTAAATGCCCTTGGGCAGATAGCCTACTACCTATCTGTGAACCTCTACAGTGCAGGCCATCTCCAACATCATATGTGATTATACAGAGTTTTCCGATCACAATATACAGTGTAAAATCACCATGTAGTCAGACAACAGTTAAGTACAGCAATAGTATACAAACTACTGATACATAATCACTCCAAAAGCCTATCTTGGAAACTAGTGGACATGTATAGGTTTCAGGCTTTGTATTGCTTACCAGTAGGTTACCTACAGGAAAGATGGGACACAAGCACAGATGGGAAACATGCCTGCAACAATGCCATACCAACTTGCATGTGTCAGCTTAAGGCTTTGGAATGTTGAGCAAGGCTACTGGCACCCCCATGGTGCCATTTTTAGGCAGGTCTCAGAGGTGAATCTCACCTCCATGAACTGCACAGTAGCGGAATCAATGAGGGTTAGGCTACTCAACACCAGGGGTAGTACTCACAACATGCACACACTCACAGCACCCCTCAGTATGGACAACATCTACATCTGTTCTGTGACTGGGACCTGTATAAGGCTCCTGTGAGCACACCGGCACTACCAGACTACAACCCATAACACACATTTCAGCCACTGAACATGGACTGGCACAGACATGGAGGGGGTGTATCCATATTCTTCGGGGATACCTACACCTCCACGTTAGTGGGGCAGCATGATACCTCTGTGATCATCCATGTGCAGCTAACATCAGCCACGACTGCAATGCAAACTGTTAGCTGCTACAGATAACCCTCCATGACCCAGGAGCACCACTGCAACTGTCTGGAGACAGTGGTAAACATGACAGTCCTACCAGACACCCTGTTATTGTTCAATGTCGGCTACCCTACACTTAACTGGATAATGTACTCGAGTATTCACTTCCAGGCCCAGCACTTCCTGGGATTTATCACCTCATATGGCCTGTATCAGTTCGTAGATGGACTAACGAGAGGTGAAAACATACTAGAAGTGGTAATCCCTGACATGTGCAACAGGTGCACTACAGCAGAGGTAAACCGGTGACTGTTTAGATCTGGCCATGAACTATTCACTGATGATTTCCACTCCCAACCATCTCCCCCATCCAAGGAACACACAGTGGATACCTTTCCTAAAGCTAAATTCACAGTACTAATGACAGAGGTGGGAGGGTTCACAGCCTCCATGCTCAGGGATGACACTGCTCAAGATACAGGCAGAATTACAAATGCACTCTATAAACACCTACAAAGATGTATGGGCCATGCCATCAATGGTAAACCAGGACTCGCTACTCCTACAAAAGGACACCAGTCTGCTGAATCCCTGCACTATACAGGCTATACAACAGAAGTAGGACAGTAGTCCAGAACAACAGCAAATCCCAAGACATGCAGATGTCTGTGACCAGTATTAGCAAGATACTTATGTTACTCATGTAATCATCCAAGGCTGACATCCACAGGTAAATAGGCATGAATTCGGAATATGATCACAAAGCCTTCTTTGGCTATGTCAAGGATGTAAGCCGTAACACACAGATTTGCACTGTGCTGGTGCAATATTGCACTGAATATACTGACCATACTGATATCACCAACACACTTAATGATACATTCGGAGCAAGCTTCACCCCCTACAGGGCCCACAACAGTACCCAAAATGTACAGTATCTCAGATATCTGAGACATACAGGTGGTAATGGCCTTTTCAAACAGCATGACAGAGCATCAATGGAGGCAGATGGTGTCCCAGACTATATCCTGCAGACACTACAAGACAAAGTGACCCCCCGCCTAATATAGCAATTCAACATCAGCCTCTACACAGGCCACATGGCATTTCACTGGTGCATGGCAACAGCTATTCCACTCCACCAAGGTGGTGACACAACTGACCATGGTAACTACCACCCCATAAGCCTGAGTAGCCTGATCTGCATGGCTATGGAGCACATCCTCATGGCACTCATTAACGTAGACAATGGTAACCTCCAGACACTTGACCCAACTCAGGTCAGCCTGATTGAGTGCAGATCATGCCTACTGAACCTGTTTGACATCTTACAGTCACCTAGACTTTAGGTGTGGGGTGTGGTAGTTCACACATACTACTTGGACCTCGCCAAGGGTTTTGACACCATTCTCCACTCAGGTATTATTTCTACAATCACCAGCCACTACATACACCCATACATCACAGGTTGGTTTGCCAACAGGCTTACACACAGAACCCACATGGTAAGCCTAGCAGCCTCCAGGTCCAACACTTGACGAGTCACAACTGGTGTCCTACAGGACTCAGTCTTGGGACCCCTACTGTTTGCCATATACTTCTCAGAGGTACGGGCTAACACAGGTGGACTACAGCAGGCCATGTTTGGCGATTACTGCTGACTGGGAGCCATAACTGACAGTCCAGCTGTCACAGACGTCCTTCAAGAAGCCTCACATAGACCAACACATGGTGTCAGAGTCATGGCCTCCAGCTAAAGGCCACATACTGCATGGTCATTCCATTTTGGGAAACTACACACACACATATTAACACAAGTGGCAGACACTATAATTCAGACGACATAATGGGTATGTGGGGACTACATTACATAGTGATCTCTCCTTTGATAGTCATATCTGTGAAGCAGTTAGGACATCCGTCTATGTAGGCCATCTGATTACTTAAGGGTTCGCATCTAAACAGACTTAGGTTATTGTGCCCCTTTACTCATCAATTCCATCATTGAGTATGATAACCCATTTTGGATGTACCTCAGAAGACACATCCAACAGCTGGAAAGGCCACAAACGTACCTCGCAAAGAGGGATAATGCCCTCAGACATGTGTCCTTTGCTGCCAGACTGCATAAACTCTTTCATTACTCAGTGGCATCTCGTTTACTCAGAGATGATACTTGCTGGCCAACAAAGCCATGTCCAAGTCAGGCTTAATGGATATGCTCCACCTATGGGAATCCATGTCACAGTGAGCCACACACTGTAATGAGCTACACCTTGCCACAACCATAACTGGAAGATGCTGGAGTGACAGATTCCTGTCATGGGTACTCCCCATGATTTGGAACTACATCCCTGATTACATTATATGGAGCGCATCACTAACACTCCAGGGAATTCTTGCAGAGTGGGTGGGGAACAGTGGATACACGAACAAAAGTTTTTGATGAAACTACAAAATTCTCTTTAAAGTCACACACAAGAAACGCTAAAAATTTAATGAATAAAGCTTTCGGGTTATCCATCCTTCTTCAGTACATAAAATCATTGAATTTTTTCAAACTTAAAATAGAGGTCCAATTAAAATCACATGATCTAGCCAGCCAAACAATTTCAACTTGTAATCTAACATTTAAATCAGTTCTTAAAGCAACATTAACACATACTATAAAAACGTTCAAATAATGGATATATTATATACCTATCTAAATATAAATTATATTGTATTAAAATGTATAAATGAACATTTGAAATAACAGAATCTCACAACATATAACTAGTCTAAATATTTAGGTGTATAGGGCAGATTCAAAATATTCATCAAATATTTTCTCTTTTTTTTTTATCAACACTGGCTTTATACTAACCGTGTTGTTCAAGCCTGGTAATGAATCTGCCTGCATCCTAATGATCCATTCATATCCCCTTAGTTCAAGTACATTATTCATGTCACCCCCTCTTGGATCTGTGTTTAATACACTTACACCCCTAAATTTAAATGTATGTGTATGAAAATCTAAAATATGTTTATATAACCCATTAGTTAATACTTTCCTTTTTATTTCTGACTTATGCTCAATTATACGATCCTTTAATTTTCTCATTGTTTTTCCAATGTAAAATGCCGTGCATAATGTGCACGTTGCTAAATACACTAATTTTGTTGTATTGCAATTTACTGAACAGTTAAAAATATACCTTTCTTTAGTAACAGGATGCTGAAAATCCTCCACTATATCAAAAATATCCGCACAACAAGTACAGGAATAAGGAAGTAACACCTCAACATAAAAAGGGAACATACAAATGCCATAATTGTACTTGTTGTGCGGATATTTTTGATATAGTGGAGGATTTTCAGCATCCTGTTACTAAAGAAAGGTATATTTTTAACTGGAAAAACAATGAGAAAATTAAAGGATCATATAATTGAGCATAAGTCAGAAATAAAAAGGAAAGTATTAACTAATGGGTTATATAAACATATTTTAGATTTTCATACACATACATTTAAATTTAGGGGTGTAAGTGTATTAAATACAGATCCAAGAGGGGGTGACATGAATAATATACTTGAACTAAGGGGATATGAATGGATCATTAGGATGCAGGCAGATTCATTACCAGGCTTGAACAACACGGTTAGTATAAAGCCAGTGTTGATAAAAAAACAAAGAAAAAATATTTGATGAATATTTTGAATCTGCCCTATACACCTGAATATTTAGACTAGTTATATGTTGTGAGATTCTGTTATTTCAAATGTTCATTTATACATTTTAATACAATATAATTTATATTTAGATAGGTATATAATATATCCATTATTTGAATGTTTTTATAGTATGTGTTAATGTTGCTTTAAGAACTGATTTAAATGTTAGATTACAAGTTGAAATTGTTTGGCTGGCTAGATCATGTGATTTTAATTGGACCTCTATTTAAAGTTTGAAAAAATTCAATGATTTTATGTACTGATGAAGGGTGGATAACCCGAAAGCTTTATTCATTAAATTTTTAGCGTTTCTTGTGTGGAACAGTGGATACACCCCAGGGATCCGCTGCTCCACAGAGGGACAGTTAGTTAATCAATGGGGTGGGGACAGCAGACACATTTTGGCTATGCTTATGAATGGCCTCGGGCAGTTAGGCATGTACCTACCTATGTACCTATAAGCTATACATACAGTATCGACACATGCTGATAGCTTAATTTACTGTTCAGGTATTGACTTACCTTGTGCCAATGGCAGTTGTGTGTACAATAGTTGAGGGCTGCCTATGTAGGATGCACACAGTAGACCACCTATACATGACAATTTACAGGTGGTCATGTGTGTGTGTGCCATCCATGTTTACTGTGTGTGCAGGTAGAGAAGGGTGTCAGTCCATAGGTGCCTACACTGTCAGTGTGTGTGCTATACATTCCCTCTTTGCCAAGGCATGGGCATACTGGGCATGCCTCCGTCTGCCTACTGGGGCTGGCACAGGGTGTTCATGGTCCGAGTCCGTCTGTGCCTGTGGGGCCCTTAGCATTGGTGGTGGGCTGTGAGGGCTTTCATCATTCTGTCCCTGCTGCATCTGTTTCCGCAGGATAATATTGTGTCGCATGGCACATACTATGAAGATGTGGGAACACATGCCTGGAGAGTACTGCAGGGCTCCACCAGATATGTCCAAGTAACAGAACCGTGATTTCAGCATCCCAAACACACGCTTTATGATGATTCTGGTTTCTGAGTGTGCCTCATTATGGCATTCTTGCATGGGTGTGTGTGCATTTCTGATGGGAGTCATCATCCACGGTTCCAGTGCATAGCCAGCATCCCCCACCAGGTGGCCATATGGGATGTCCCCCCTGGCAAATACCTGATACAGCTGTGAGGCATGCCAGATGTGGGAGTCGTGATAGCTTTCAAGGCTGCCAGCACACAAATCCATGATAATGCCCTGTGCATTGCACACAACCTGGCAGTTGATGGAGGGGTATCACTTGCGATTTATGTAGTGCCTACCCTGCTCACCGGATGGTGTCCTGATGTGTATGTGCGTGCAGTCTATTGCACCCAGTACCTCCAGGTAGTCTGCCACACGGAGGAAGAGACGCATATTGCTGGCCAACTCCTGCATTCGGGGGAAGTATATGTGCTCATTGGCTTGTGGTAACATGGCATCCAGGAACTGGTGGAGTACCCTGGATGCTGATGCCTGTGAGATCCCCATGATATCCCCAGTTGGCCTTTGAAAGGTACCTGTGGCTAGTATTCTCAAGCTTACTCGTACCTTCGTGTCCACTGGGATGGATTCCCCTCTGTTATTTCTGGCTCTGAGGCATGGCCGGCACAGCTCAACAAGTTGCTGTATGGTGTCCCTGTCCACCCTGTAATGCTCTACTATCTCCAAATCATGTAGCCCCTGGCAGGTTACCCTGGGTCTGAACACTCTTCTCCTCCTCTGGTGCCTGAGATGGTTGTCAGCATCATCCTCCACACCACCGTCAGTCTCCAACACATGCTGGTGAATCAAAGCTATGGCAGCCCCTAACATGTACATATTAAAAGTTCCCCGTCTGTATACACCAATGGTGCAGAGTGTCTGGGAATACACAAGTGTGTGTGAGGTGCTTTCACACTTTATACTATTGTGCTATGGCTGCTGCTGGTGTAATTGGGTGTGCATGTGCAATTCCAGCTGCAGGGTATCTTAATTATGGGTTTTACAGCAGGTACTGCTATTGTGGGGCCTTTGGTGCTGAATTACGCTTGGCTACCGTGATTCATCTATTGCCCTTTTCTTCACTTTTCAACCCGATTCCCCTCCCATTGTCAGACATGCATCCAGCTAGTGGCTTTCTTGTTTTGTACTTTCCCAGCCCAGGATTGTTTAGCGAAATGTGTTATGCAGCTGATCTACTGCAAGTTTGCTTTGTTCTGCTGTGACAGTTCTCTTTTCTTTGCTGTACAGCACCTCCCCTTTCCTGTTCTGCAGGTAGCTGCTAGCAGCCTTGTTAGCTGTTGTCAATGGCCCACTGTGAGTTTCTAAGTGTTAATTACTCATTTGTACTCCAATTACCATGCTGCAGCATTTCCTTATTGTCTTCCTGTATCCTTCCTGTTTCAGCTGTGGTGTGTGCCGCACACAGCCGTTTACCGGGTTTTGAGCACGTTTTCATCTACTTTCGCATGCACTTTCAGTTACCTTGTGTGCTCTCAGCTAAGCAAAGCTATGGCTACTGCCACACCCCTATCCTGCAGCTTTGCTTAGCAACAGGCAACCCAGATTAGCAATGCTCCAATGTGCTTACAGCTAAGGTGGCGCACCCCTCTCTTGATGTTATCTTTATCTCAAGGCCACACCTCGGTCTTGTACCGCTATGCTGTGAGGTACATCCTTACGCCGGAGGGGATTTTGCGATTCAGTATTACTTGTTTCATTTGCATGGCATTGACTACTAATTCCTAGTTACTGCGCATAACACTGTCACAGACCCTTAGCAACCCTTGCGCCATGGTTGTGGTGTAGCATGCATGCCATTGGCTATTATGGGGAATTCATGAAATGTGTTACATTGCTGTTTTATTACATATAAATATATTTTCATTGTGATCCCGTTTGCACACCGATGCACTGCGATTTTACTTTGCGTTAGTGTGGCCATGACATTAAATGTTCTTTTTTATGTGTTGTGCATGTTTTTTGTGCCAATGGCTATATATTTAGCCATTGGCATATATTAACAGTATAATACATGAGTTTGGTCTGCTATCATGGCTCCGATTTTATGTTTGAAAAAATGTAAACCGTTTTTTTTTTTTGGTTTACATTTCTGCATGCTTACGCTTCACCTGCACCACTTCATGAATTGCTATATACCCTCATTTGCATGCTACACTGCTGCACATGGGGTAATTAGCATACATGCACCGGGAGCTGCACAGCTGTGGTGTACGCTGGTAGTGCACGTGGAAACAGGTCGTACCTGAATTGCTCGGTGGCCATATTTGGGGTTAGATCGCCGACGCTATGCCTGCGCCTGGCGCAAACTTCATGAATCCCGGGGTAGATAAAAATACATAAATGTAAACTTAACATATTTATTCATACCTAGTAAGACTATCTTTGGGATCACTGATCCCTTAACATAAATGAAAAACATAAGACTGCACATAGCTTTGTCTTTGTAATGCCCACTACCTTAAAACTTCTAATTATTAATGCTACTACAGGATAAATAACTATAATATAAATACATTAACTACCAATTACTTAATGGTTTCTATACTGATTCAACCAATGCAGCTGTTTAATATCAGAAGTAAGGTAATTTATAATTATAATATTAATAACTATATCAATCTAAAATGTAAATTATAAAGGAATTTAATATAAAAATAGGTATCAAAACTAGCCAAATTATATAGATGAGCTCAACTAAATGCAGTATTAAAATAGGAGGAACAATGAATAAAAAGAAAGAAAGAGAAAAAAAAGGATGGGAGGGAGATGAGGGGGAAATTATATATTTATTTTCTAATAGTCTGTTTTTTTCTTCTCATTTTAATCTTTCATAATTTCTCTATCATTCTTTCATTGTTACCCGCATCTCTATCCTTATTATTTTAATCAATGACTTTCATAGCAGCACAACACAATTTTAGATTACATGCTTACCTAATGTTTGAGTTGCTAGTGTTCTGGTGTATATATGTATATATATATATATATATATATATATATATATATATATATATATATATATATATATATATATATATATATATATAAGCATGTATATACAGACAGATAGATATAGTTTGACATACTGGTAAATCCCATGAATATTTCTAAGTGATGGTGTTATATTGCGTGTATTAGTGTAGTGCCATGTTCTTATAATTTGCTTGATACAGCTTTGTATTGACACTGCATTACTGTGGTTCTCTATCAGTATACCTCCTGCTAAAACTACTTTGAGATTATATTCATATACCTTCTTACCATCACTCTACTCTTATATTTCCCAAGTATTCTCTTGATCTGACTTACTGTGGTCCTTCTTCTAAGTGCTAACTTTATTGCCTTAATATAATTTTAAAGCTTAGTAAAGTTTTTTTCTTTCTTTCTTTCTTTCATTTCAGAGCCTGTGGTCACTACATCTGACCTTGATATTGCAGGAGCTCTGCCACTAGGCCCTACACCTACAAGTTTTACTGAGAATTTTGTCACTGTTTAATGTAAGCATATTTATCATGAAGAGCCTTGCTGCGTATTACCTCTAATCAGTTAAATAAATGCCTGCACTGTGATTGAAATAGTCTGTGCACTCTAAGGACCTCTAACTAGGTTGGCCATTGTACTCTTTTTTTTGACCAGTAGACTGTACTGCATATGTCAGCTATTTAGTCTCAGGAAATGACAGACAACCTGTTTTACTTGCATCTCTTTTTGTTAATTGCTTTGTTTCAGCTATAAACTGATTACTCTCAGTTAAAGTGACCTGAGGGTGGGAAGCACAATATGCTTCATTCTACTCCCCTACTCTGTCCCTAATTTTCACCCACCATCGACTTACTTGATTATTATACTTCCTACATAAGCATTTCACTCGTGACTCCTATTCCAAACCCCACCCTAAAGTACCTTATTACTTTTATAGATACACTTCTGTTACTTGTTTCCTACTTACCAATCTTTTTTATTTTTAATTCCATTCCCAACTATCTTTCTCCTTCCCATACTGCTTTGCCTGTATCCATTTATAATCACAACCCTCCCTAATGGTACCTGTCTGTTCCACATGGTATCTTTTTCTTTTCCCAAATAAATCCTCATTTCTTCTTATTTTGACTGCATTATTATATTCTAGCCTTTAATACCCCTCTATTCCTTCCATTCTGCAGGAGATACCAGGACAACCTACCTCCCTTCCTTTATAGAAAATACTTATCTCCTTATTTATCCTCTTCCAGCTTTCAGAATCCACCATCACTGAATCTCCTACTGCCCTTCATCTTCTTGTTTCCTTATTCGTTGTTACTTCCCCACCACCTGACATCTATAAAACACATATTCCTGTACTTAATCATGCTAGTCTTCAGCTTATCCTCTATTCTTCTCCTCCTACTGTTCCATCTTCCATCTCACCATGACTCCATAATATTCCATCTCACCATGACTCAATAATATCTCACAACATCTCTCCAACTCTGTCCCAACCACCTATCCATACTTCCTCTTTATAATCTCCACACATTGTACCAAACCTATTTAATATGGCCCCTTACCTTTATTCCAAATATAGGCTGATTAATTCCACTTCAGTTCAAGCCAAAATAAAATTATATGCAAGAATCCTCTCCAAAAACAAATATGCATAATTATCCAATATACTAAAATCCTTATAAGAGGAGATATACACTGTAATCCTGGCCTCACCTGTAACAATGAACATAAAAATAATTCTCTCCCATACACTTCTGTAAACTGACAACAGCCAATCCCCAACCCTGGTGATCTAATTTTTGCTGCAGTAAATGTTAGAAGAATAAGAAATAAAAGTGCTGAACATGCTTGGATACCCAACATAAAGGCGATGTTCACGCTGCAACTGAAGCTTGTCTTAAACCTAGCATAAACAACTCCAGAGTTATATCTCCTGGCTATAGTATCATCCATAATGACCATATAAAGAGAAAAGGTGGTGGTATTGCTTTAATATTTCCCACTACCTACGACATTTCTTGTTTGGACATAAACTCTAACTTCCCTACATCTAGCATGAACAAATATGGTTTCACACAACTAATTAATAGCCCTACATTATAGCAATACATGAAATTCTTTGTTAGACTAGATCCTAGTATCAAACCCTAGCAAATGCTCCACCACAGGTACAATATCAGACTGTGTCTGTGATCATCTCGTAGACATCTCACACATCCAGTTAAAGCACATATTTATAAAACAATATACTAAAATCCGTATAAGAGGAGATATACACTGTAATCCTGGCCTCACCTGTAACAATGAACATAAAAATAATTCTCTCCCATACACTTCTGTAAACTGACAACAGCCAATCCCCAACCCTGGTGATCTAATTTTTTCTGCAGTAATTGTTAGAAGAATAAGAAATAAAAGTGCTGAACATGCTTGGATACCCAACATAAAGGCGATGTTCACGCTGCAACTGAAACTTGACTTAAACCTAGCATAAACAACTCCAGAGTTATATCTCCTGGCTATAGTATCATCCATAATGACCATATAAAGAGAAAAGGTGGTGGTATTGCTTTAATATTTCCCACTACCTACCACATTTCTCCTTACAGCAAATCAACACCAAAATTCAGTTCAGCAGAGCCCCTTATTGCTTTCCTCAAAATAAATAATTCTAAACAAATATGTATTACTGTCATTTATGTCCCTTCTGGTGACAATACAAATATACTGGAAGATATCTTACACTGGATATCCATAACGTTTCCACAAGATAAAATATTACTCAGTGATCTGAATGTTAATTGTTTGGACATAAACTCTAACTTCCCTACATCTAGCATGAACAAATATGGTTTCACACAACTAATTAATAGCCCTACATTATACCAAGACATGAAATTCTTTGTTAGACTAGATCCTAGTATCAAGACCTAGCAAATGCTCCACCACAGGTACAATATCAGACTGTGTCTGTGATCATCTCGTAGACATCTCACACATCCGGTTAAAGCACATATTTATAAAACAACACGTAACCTTTCCAAGTTTAACCAGAAATGTTCATTACTACACTGTCATCTATTAACTGGAACTTCCTAAAAATCCTCCTCTTAGACGATGCTGTAGTTGAATTCAATACAACTTTTTTAAATATCCTAAACAGCCTTACATCTCTTAGAAGGAAGACACTGAAAACAAATCATTTAACATGGCTATCCAAAAAGAGTAGAATGCTAATGCAGGACAGAGAAAAAGAATGGCAAAAATATACACCACCTCAATATCTTGAACACTTCACAATGCTTTGTAATCATACTAAAAAGCAAATAAATGAAGACAAAAGCTGTACTATAATAACTTTCTGAATAATACTGCACAACCCTAAAATATTTTGGAAATCTATTAAAGAAATCTTAAATCCTGGCCCAAAAGTCAAC
The DNA here is from genome assembly GCF_019279795.1 of Protopterus annectens. NCBI lineage: Eukaryota > Metazoa > Chordata > Ceratodontiformes > Protopteridae > Protopterus > Protopterus annectens. The sequence goes on along the minus strand of NC_056743.1, from coordinate 1,520,641,536 downwards.
CCAACCCCCTCTCCCAATAGCTGACCACTCAAAACTGCAATACAGTTCAACTCTTATTTTATAGATAGTATAGCATCTCTAACCAAGGATTCTTCAACAGCTAATCCCAACTCCACCCAACAGCCACATATCGCCACATCCACGTTCACCTACAAACCTGTGACCACATCCTATATAAAACTACTCTTAAATAAACTTAAACCATGCTCTTCTTCAGCCGATGACCTTCCAAGCAAGTACCTAAAAATAGCAGCCAATAGCATTGCCTATCCTGTCTCAGTCCTTATAAATAGGTCAATCCAGGAATCCCACATTCCCGATCTCTGGAAAAAGTCATACATTATCCCTCTGCACAAATGAGGAAACTCAATAGACATTAATAACTTTAGACCTAGATCAATCTTATCACCCCTTGCCAAAATTCTTGAAAAATGTATTCAGAAACAATTGCTAGATTACCTTCTGCTGGAAGACCTCCTGTCCCCTACGCAACATGGCTTCCATCCTTCCCATTGTTCTAGCATTTTTCTTTTAATCTATATAGATACTATCAATAAAGATAGAGACGATGGCAAACTAGTCTATTCTTTATTTCTAGACTTGTCTAAAGCCTTTGACACAGTTTGTCACAGCAAACTTCTACTTCAAATGTCCTTACTAGGTCTCTCTCAGCCCACCCTTCTATGTTTCAAAAGCTACCTGCCAATAGGTGTCAGTCAGTAAAATGGCACTCCACACTCTCTCCTTACCTTCCCGTCACCACAGCTGAACCACAAGGATCTGTTCTTAGTCCTTTCCTCTTTAATATTTTCACCAACACCCTCTATACATCCATTTGACAGGCTACCCTAACACAATACACAGATGATTCACTCTCATTTGCACATCTGACTACATGGTACACCTCCAAAAAATTAGTCAGGAAGCTTTGACAGCCACTGAAACATGGCTTTCTTACTCACAACTCATGGTCAACCCAAAAAAGACCAAACTATTACTTTTTTACCCCGAATCCCTTTCTCATTAAAAAACAAAATTTAAAGTCCTCTCTATACCACAACCATTGAAGTCACTTCTCATAGTAAACTGTTAGGGTTAATAGAGGATGATAATCTTACATTCGACCTGCAGATACAAAATTTCTTAAGAAAAACTCATTAAAAACTAGGGATGCTTTACAGAGCCAAAACTTTTCTCACTGGTGCAACTAAAACTACACTTGCCACTACTTTTCGCCTCCCTCCTCTTCTTTATGGTGCTCCTATCCTTACTAACCTCCAGGCTTCAGAAAAAGCAAACCTTCAACAATGCTATAACAAAGTTGCTAAATTTGCAGCACTTACCCACCACAGTATAGCACTTAAAATCCATAATTGGTTAGGATTGCCACATCAACTAACATACACTCAGCTTCTTACTGCCTATACAATTATCCAGCATCCATCTGCCTGTCCAGTACTAAAAAATATTCGACACAGCTGTTTCCAGTTGGTCATTGTGATCCAACGACAAACCCCCTGTCTATTTACAAACCTAACAAGTCTACTGGGCATTGTCTGTACTCGTACACGATTGCTAAGGCCTGGAACTCTTTACCTTTATCCATCAAGTCTATATCCTCCCTCCAGTCTTTCAAAACCACTCTGAAAGACTTCCTAGCTAAAATCTGGCTTTGTTCTTGCCTAAAACCAGGATAAACTATATCCCTAAATATGAACAAGTAACTTTTCTTTCCTTATACCTCCTTACTCTTCCTTCTTCACTTACTTCCTTACTGTTATCTAATTGTCTTCCCTGACTTTCTCTGTAAGTATATCATAAGCCTGTTTTTCCTTCACTTCTTGTTGCAGTTCCTATTTGTATTAGACTAACTTACCTTTAATTTCTCTACAAACTGTCCACAATTTCTTTAAATATTAAATGATTGTCATATACCTTGTATCAATTTTTAACCAATGTTTTTATATTGTATGTAATTTGTTATAATTATTTAAACTGCAGATGTTTTTGTTTTATTTTGAAGATTGTAAACTTGCTGTTCTTAAAATGTTTTCTATTAATTTGGAGGTTTCTTCCCGGGCCTCCGCTGATAACGGGCTTCTACCAAGTCAGACTTTCCTGGTAATCAAATGTTAATCAATCAGTCAGTCAATCAATAAATAAATAAGGTTGTGTCTTAAACCATGAAATAAGACTTCATTGAATTACTTCCATAAACTTAAGGACCCAACTTGCTAACATAAAAGTATAATATTTTAAAATTTGTGTGGACAAAACAAAAAAAGAGGAGAGAAAGAGGGTGGAGGTTGGAGGTAGAGAAAAGAAGTAATGTAGCTTTAGATCTAAGTTTAAGATCTGGAGAATTTTAAATACATTGCTAACAAGACATACTGTTTGGTGAACTGTTGCTCCTCTACTTTACCCCAAAATAGGCATGTAATGTATGGGCATCTGTGTGCATCTTGTGATGGACTGGGATCCTATCCAGGACTGTATCCGCTGTCTTGTGCCCACTGTTTACTGGTTTGAATGTGGAAGAAGTATTTTTCTGTTAGAAATATCTGAAATATATATATTTGTACTGTCAACTATTTTTTATCTTCAAAGTATCTGGTTGAATGAAAGTTATTTCCTGTTTTTTTGTTTTTTTTTTGCGGGGATTGTAACTTCATTGCCAGATTATATAATTCTTATTCAAAACCCCAGTATCTTCCAAAATAACACTGTCATTTCATCTGTAAACTTTCTTTCTAATTTGAGAATTATTCATTATCTTCAGTGTACTCATTGGTCTGGTAAATCTATATGTGCTGTTTTTGTTTTCCCTTGGTGTGGAGCAATCCTAGTAATGAAATATATCATAAATAAGGGTATTTCATCCAGGAACAAGGAGGTCATAACATCCCTGTACCCCTCCCTTATCAGACTCATTATCAAGTATAATGCCCCCTTGCCAAGCACATGCAGCAGTTGGACAGACCACAGAGGCTCCTGATCAGGAAAATCCAGGGTCTCAAACACCTGTCCCATACAGATAGGCTAAAAGCCCTGTCACTGTACTCAGTCTCATACCGACTGCTCAGAGGTGACCTGTGTCTGGCATACAAGGCCATTTCAGACACAGCCTTGATGGAGTTGCTGCATATCCGTAAAACAAACTCCACTCATGCAACCCACATGCAAGGCCTTAACCTGGTCTGTGACATTAATAGAACTTGTTGGTGGGATAGACTTGTGTCCCAAAGACTCCCCTATCTGTGGAATAGACTCCCTCTCCACGTCAAGCATAGTACCTCTCTAGCCCTCTTTAAGAGGAACCGGATGACTGGATGGGAAACAGAAAATATACCCCTGGGATCCCACCTGTGTCCCTCCTTGACAGGGGAAACAGGTGCTGACTTTGAGGGAACATGGGCGAAATTCTTGGCTAGGCTTATAACGGCATCAGGGCCAATAGCCTAGTACTATCCTATGAGCCCATGAACCTACATCATAGTAAACCTTTTAAAAAAGCCAACAATACTGGAATGAAATTAACATTGGATTATTTTATATAGAACATTTCACATCTCACCAGCTAATGAAAACCGTCTTTGAATCTAATGACCTTACATTATTAATAACAATAATCAGATATATTATGTTGGATCTGTGGTATAAACTGGAGAGAGGAGTCCCTATAATGAGAGAACTTGACATAAGTTTAGTATAAGGTAGCACCAGGCTGAGTGTGGCTTATCCGTATGACTTAAATTTGTTATATTCTTCTGTTTAAGATTATATAGTGTCTGTTACTGACAAACTTACAATTTTGCAATGTATGTAAAATCAATGCATGAGGCATGTTGTTTCTTCTGTATCATGACTGCTGGATAAAAAGTGTTTTTATTTCAAACAATAAACAGAAATATTGGAAAAAGTCTGATATAAATCCTTATCAGTGATTCCCTTTGCAAAGCTGCAGTATACTTGGTTTATGTGGCAACATAGTACACCATCACACAAAGTTAAACAGGTTTTTACTCTGTTAATTGAGTTTGCTGCTCATGTCCTCATTAAGAAGATTAAATATTGTTCTTTTATGGAACATTTTCCCATATGTTTATATAGGTCTATTTTAATTTATTGAATGCCCCAACTGTTGAAACCCATATAGTCAAAACCATATGGTAAACAATTCAGTTTGTTGATATACTAAAATAGACTCCAACACCAGCAAACAACATACCCCCCTGCACCCCCACACCCCCTGCTATTTATTTAGACCAAGTATGAGATCATACTACAGTGAGGAAAAGGGCAAATTCCCCAATCCCTACAGTACTGCGATCTCAGTCAGAACTGTTCGATGAACCAAATTGTTGACCATATTAAGGAGGATGTTGGATATTCTGTGTATCCTTGAGACATGGAAGGATACTGAAAAGGATACTCTTAGCCTGGGAGCCAGTGTTTACTCTTCAGATGGAAGACTGATTTGAAATAGTGTGGGAATTATGGAGAGAGAGAGACTCTTCTGAAGATAGTGAGGGATGTCTCCATACTGAGTCATAGACTAGCTGAAGTCAGAGTTCAACATAAAGATGAAACAATCTCAATGAGCTCAGATTATGCTCCACAGTAAGGCTGCAGTAGAAGAGAAAAGAGAGCACTCAGGCAGCAGCTGCAGGACCACCTTAATAAAGCTGCTTTTTGATAATGGATGACTTGAATGCTCATATTATGACATTCTGAACAGGATATGAGGATTGCACAGGGCCACAAAGTTGAGGTAACAGGAATAATGAAGAACAGGCTATTCTGGACTTCTGTCTGAGAAATAGCTTAATGGTATATAACACATGTCTTGCCAAGAGATATACCACCACATGATCACATGCAGCAGTGGCCAGCATGCAATGAAAGTAGACTTCCTCCACATAAGAAAGGACACTGGATTAGAATCAGAGATTGCATAACCACTTCTAGAGAGATACCTGGCCCCAGCATAAACCACTGATGGCCACAATTAGCTGCAAGCAGTTGTCAGAGAAGGCTCCAAGATCAACAGACACTAGGCTGAAGACCTGGAAGTTAGCTGGAGTGAAATAATAGGACTTCAAAAAATACTCAAGACTGTAGCACCTCAGGAAGAAGAAGAGATAGCTGGAGCAGAGGAATTACAACATCTTAAAGCTATATGTGTGAAGACAATTAAGCAGATATATGACTAGCCAGGTGTGGAAATAAGATACATAATGAATCTGGTGGTGGAAGTCTAGGAAATAATGAAAAGAAAAAAGGCATGTAGGAAGAGCAAGCTAAGAAGGAATACTAGTTGGCTAACATGCAGACTAAGAGAGGAGTCACAATAGAAAAGGACAATGTGACAGAGAACATCTACCAGCTTCATATGGATCTATCAGGTTGCAAGGTAATAATAAAAATGACAAAGAAGATAGTTGGCAGATGCCATTCATATGGAAAAGCAACAACTATCTACTCACCAGTCCAGAGAACATCAAGGATAGATAGAAGTACTTCAAGAAGCTTCTGAATGAAGAAAACTTCAGAAAAAATGCACAGCCTGCAAAAACAAAACAAAACAAACAAAAAAAAAAACAAAAACAAAAAAAACCTCCAAAATACAGAAGGAGAACATGCTGTAAACGTAATGCAAAAAGCTCTTAAGAAAATAGAATCAGGGAAAGAGGCAGACTCAGATGAAGCCACAACAGATTTCATCTAGATGTTGGATGCATCAGGGAAGAAATTGCTCATGAGGGCATTGATCAATGCATGGAGACAGAGGTGTATCCCAGATGACTGCAGGACAATCATTCTAGTACCAGTGTACAAGAACAAAAAATATATTCACAAATGTGAGCAATACATAGGTATCAGACTCCTGTCACATTGAATGAATATACTGGAGAGAGTGATCAACAAATGCATATGCAGAGTAGTTGAAAGTAAGATGGGAGATGTACAGTTCACATTCAGATAAGGATGCTATACAACTGACCTGATGTTCACAGTAAGACAGATAATGGATCAGAAGCTGGAGATGAGGAAAGAGTCCAACTAGGCATTCTGAGACATGGAAACAGCATATAACAAGTTCCCCTAAATCCAGAGAGCACAGCTGCCTATGCAAAATTGTTCATAGAAATCTTGCACAATCATGTCAATTAATTGACTCAGACAGCTGTGCTCATCAGTAATAAACCCATAACTAACTCAAAAACAAACCAACATGGTGGACTCATAAAACAAACAGGTTGTACAACAAAAGAAAAAAGTCACAACCAATATTATGAAGGGCTATTCAAATTAAGATTTGTAAAGCCAAATTTGAGGTAAAGAAAGACTTCCAGCCAAAGGAGAGCCACAAGACTTTATTTAGCTATGTCCAAAACCTCAAAGGCAGCACACAGTAGTGTGTAGAACTGAGTGTAAATGGATCCACCTACATGGAGCCAGAAGATATAGCAAATCAGCTGACCAACAAATTCAGCTCCAGTTTCACCCTCCTTCTCCCCCAGTTGTCTGTAGGAAATACCTTCAAACATAACCCCCACCCACAAAAAAATCACTAGGGAGCTGGTCCTAGATGAGCTCTCTAAGGCCAAAAATACCTCATCGATGGGCCCCAATAATGTCCATGGCTGCCTCCTAAATAGCCTAAAACATAACCTATCGGGACTACTGAAGTCACTGTTTAATCATAGCCTACAAACAGACTTTGTGCCATTTGAATGGAGAACTGCAGTGGTCATCCATCTGCACAAGAGCGGGCTATCAATGGACTCCAGAAAATATACACCTGTCTGACTAGTCTCATATGCAAAGCCATGGAGAAAGTAATGAAAATAAATGATGAATAGGGATATAGAAAACCTTTAAATACTGAATCCAACCCAATATGGTTTTGTCATGGGCAGATCATGCCTATTCCACCTAGTGGATTTCTTTGAGAAGGTCACCAAAGCAATGGATAAGGGCAAATGATGCACACTGCCTACCTTGACCTGGCTAAGCCATTTGATACAATACCTCACTCAAGCATTGTAAACAAACTCATGAATGTAAGCATAAAACCCTATGTTTTGCACTGGATAGCCAGCTGGCCCTCAGATAGGACCTAGAAAGTTATGATAGGGAGAACACCTCCACAAAGAGTCTGGTCACTAGCAGAGTCCCTCAGTGCTGTTTGCTGGGTCCACTCCTTTTTGGCATCTACTTCTTGGAAATCAAGGTCAGTGCCAAGGGACTTTGACCAACAAAGTTTGCATACGATGGCAAACTAGGAACAGTCACAGAATCCCCCAAAACACTAACATCCTACAGGAAGGACTAACGCAGACAAATGACTGGTGCCAAAGCCACGACTTAAAACTCAGAGTCAAGAAATGCATAATGGTACCCTTTGAGAAGTTGGCCATACTAGGAAATTACTTCATAGATAACACACCCCTTAGAGTTGAAAAGGGTTTCTGGACCAGTCCATCTGCTGGTTAACAAATAAATAAACAAACAAGCAAATTAATAAATTATTTCTGTTTGTAATGCTACATGCATATAATTGTCTGCAAACCAAACAAAAGTTTGAGGTGGTATTCAAAGACCTTTCAGTCAAAAGATGCTGAATTTGAATTCTGTGTGAAGAGCATTGCACACATGTTACTCACTCCTCAGAAGCCATTTAGGATGCATTTCAGAATCCATATGTCATTACTTTAAGTCATCTGTTAACACTGTAGATTTACCATTCACATGTGGACCATACCTCTCAACCTCTTTGAGTAAGAAATCTTGACAAAGTTATAAATACTGAGGGGAAAAAGGCCCCAAAAAAGGGACACTTTTTAAAAATTGCTCTTGCAAACTTAGAAAGTAGATAGAATAACAGGTTTTGGATTAGCACAAATTTTCTGTAGGGTATGAAGTCTGAATCTCAAATGTCTGTCATTATTTTCTGACTTCAACCTTTAATGATTTGTCAGAAAACCACAATTTTATGAGAAATAGACCAAAAACCTGAGGCAAAAATCTGGACATTCCTTAAAAATCTGTACAGCTGAGAGGTATGATATGGTAATACTAAATTTATTTTCAAAATCCTAACAGTCAGAACAATGTGTAACTATTTTCTTGTTTATGGGATTTTTCAGTTATTAAAAAGGAGATTTTTTTTTAAAACCTGTCAGTTATACTGCGCCCTCTAAATTAGTTGCTGTATGGCAGGTGTCAATACATATAGAAAAAGATGCAAAAATGCTTCCATGAAACAAAACTTTTTGTGATATCTGGAAAAGCACACAGGCACTATGATGCAAGTCCATCAGTAAAGCTTGCCTGTGATGTTTCAGCAATAGCTCACATTCACGCACAGGTAATGCAGGATTTACTCATGGCTGGTGTGATATGATCATGAAGATGAAGCCTGAGTGATTAAACAAAGCCAGCCTTAGGTAAATCCTGCATTACCTACAACAGGACATCAGTTATTGATCTTATACATTTATATTATTAAAGAAAAAAATCCTTACCTTTTCAATTAACATAATTGAACAAATGGGCTTTAGTCTTCTTCAGTGAATAATAGTACATAGGGGACACCCAAGCAATGTACTGCATGTGTTGGGTGTGCACATGCCAAAGCTGATGGAGTGCATTGCTTAAATGTGCTATCTGTCTTATATGAGCATTTTAATTGATTTTGTTGTACAACGTGGAGAATTTATTTATGAGTTTTATCCAAAAGTTAAAACAGTCTATACAAAGCACAATAAATGTTTCAAGGGTGTGGTGGCACATATCGTATGGTGCAAAATGCTTAAAAGATGTAACTATAAATTTTCAGTTTGCTGTGTTTAGTATGAACTGCAGCTTATTTTGCATATTTTATGATTTCCATCCTTGAAATGAGATGTTAAACACAGGCCACATCTACCACAGTTGGTTGTATCTCAGAGAGAGAGATGGAAAACACCCCGCAGCACTTATTAAGAGCGGGAGAATTGCCCTGGTGTCCTGGTCCAATTTCCCCTAGTGAATATAAATACTACCTTGGGGTATCTCTGAAAAGAGGCCACTAGCCTTGTGGGATTAATCTGGTCAACAAAAGCAAATAAATAAATAATAAATAACTATTTTTATGACTCATCACCTAATCCACATTACTATTGATGAGGTGATATCCTTAAAAAAGCACCAACCCTCATGACATAGGCTGTTGACATTTTCTTAGATTTGTTAGCAGCTGGACTTAATTAATGTAATTATTCTGGGTAATGCTGGATTTTCATTCGGAATACTGATGGCTCTGTGTAATTAACATGCATGTTTTTGAATATTAATACCTGTTCATTCTATAATTTACCATACAAACTAGTACATGCTCTATCTCATGTAATTCTGAATAACATGAAACAGCTGCATTTGCATTACCATCTCTTTCAGCAGTAGAAAGAAGTTATGGTTAGATAGACAAAGGAGCCTTGAATCTGGAAAATGGTGTGAATCTTTTTAGTCACTGTCTGCAGTGGGGATATTTACCTTTATCAATGCAATATTAACTACTAATTTCAGTTTTCAGTACACAAAATACAGTGACAACCATAGCATCTAGTCAGGATATCACATTTAAGATACTCAGATTGACCTTGGCTTATAGAAATGTGGATGGACTTTACCCCTGGAGTTTTGCAGTGAAGGCTATATAGGTGATTACCCACTGGATGGTCTAAGTTTGATGCCAAATTTAGAAAGATAAGTTCATAAGTTGTGTACCAGCATTAAGGCCATGTGGCCATCTAGTAACAGTAATTCCTAGACTTTCTGATCAATCACTTTGTCCCCAGCCCATGAATCCAGCTGTCTCTTAAAGGATTACAAGTTTTTGCTGTCTCTAATATGAAGTGGAACTTTATTCCATAACATCACAGATCATTGAGTTATTTAAGAATGACGTGATTGTGTTCTCATAGTATCTAAATCAAACTTCATAGCCTGATGTTTCTGTGCTAAATAATCATCATTATCATCAACTCCCTTTCTCCCATTTTCTGCATGGGGTCAGGGTGTCATATCAACTGTGGCCGTTTGTGTCTTGATTCAGTACCACTCTCCACCCTTCTTCAACCATCATGCTATCCATCTCTATTCTAGATGCTCCATTTCCTCTTGCCTTCATCTTGTCTGTCACACATCATCTTCTCCAGGTTGTTTTTGCAATACTGCATGTGTCCAAACCTCAGTAATCTATTCTCATTCATCTTCTTTACCGTTGGCATTACTAGGGCTTCTGCTCGGATGTCCTCATTTGTTCTTCTGCCCTATTAAAAGCATCCTGCCATTGTCTCAGGCACTTCATCTCCATCACTTCTAGCTTCCTCATCTGCTCTGCCTTCATTGCTCAAGTTTCAGTATTATACAGAATTACTTGTCAGACCACTGTTTTGTGCACTTACTTTTCAGCTTCTTTGGCATTCTTCTGTCATACACTGCCCCCTCACACTTTGTGCCACTTAGCCACAACCCCTCCAGTTCTAGCTTTTACCTCCACACACAGACTTCCCTATTCCTCCACCACCCCTCCTAGGTACTCCATCTTAAACTAAAGTCATAACTTTTTATGTCCAAGATAGCTCGTAAACTACAGTTGTGAAAGATTTTATCAGCAAATATTAATATACCATGGATGTAATGATAATAGATAGTAAATAATTTGAGGTATTTGCATCTATTATTGTAACTGCAATATCTGTCAAGTAAAATCCTTTGGTGAATTTTCTTTGTACTCTTTCAATATAATTCATCTGACTTGCATTGTGTATACAAACATGTTATTGTACTTTAAGACTGGCCTAATACATGTCTTACATAGTAATGTAAAGCACATCTCATTTCTTGGGCTAAGATTTCTAAACATGTTTCCCATTTAATGCATAGCTTTAATACTTGTGTTTCAAAGGAAAGATTAGTGGTCATGATTATTCCCAGGTCTTTACATTGGATTACCTCCTTTAGTGGATGTTCTAATAGGTACAGAGGTGAATGAACTCCAGCTTTTCCAAAATAAATTATATTACATTGTCATAATTAAAATGTATACCAATGTTGTGTGCCCACTCATCAACCTGTCTCATGTAAGAATTTAAATGTTCAATATCAGATTCATTTTGTGCAATGAAACTAATATTACAGTCACCTGTATTCTTATTTATCCAACATATCTTAGGTCTCAGAATGCAGGCAAATGCAATATTAAATGACGTCAGTCCAAGAACAGTCTTGTGTAAGATGGATAGGAAAAGAGTTGGTGCTTATACCCCATATGGTTATGCATTGGGATATATCAGTTAATTATTACATATTTCATTTTATCAGGAATATATTGACCTTCGTCTTGATAAGACTTTGATAAATTATATGGTGAGGAAGGGAATCAATGACTTTGGCTATGTCTGAGAAAATGACATCAGTGAGAGACCTATATCCAGTACGTTAGTAATTTGATTATAAAAACTTAATAAACCTGTCAATGTACATTTAGTCTTCACAAAATCATGTTGATCTATGCCCAAATTTTTGATGTCTGTGTTATTTTTCCCTAGTATTTCAGTAATGCATGTTTCAAAGCATTTGTATAGACTAGAAGTGAGACTAATATGTCCATAGTTGATAACATCACTTTTATTAATTATTTTTTATATAGTGGTGTTAGAGTAGATGTGTTCCACTAGATGGGAACAGTACTTCTTTGTAATAGCTTGTTCAATATTAGGAGTAATATTAGTAATAAGTGATTTGATTTGTTAGCAACTGTATGGAGAGGATCAAATCAGGGCCCATAAAAGCTGAGTTCTTTATTTTACTTAATGCTCTTTCGATCATGGCCTGAGATTTAATAGGACAAGTTGAATTATCAGGAATTCTAATATTAATTGATAGCAGTAAACAGTATATAATGTTGGTTGAACTTGTATGCTATCTTTAAAGGAACATGTATTATACTGCCTTCAGATGTTATAGAGTTCACGGGTGGAAAAGAATTGTTGATACTATTGATATACTTATAAAATCTTTTCTTATTATTAGTATCTGCAGCAATTTATTTTCAAAAACTGATTTTCTCCATTCTAATTTTTTATGCTATTAAAAATTCTCTTCTTTGCTATTGCTGGGCTTTTCTTAAAAACTGTATACTTATTTTGCTTTTTCTTTTACAGTCTACAAAGATACAGATTCTACCACGGAGGAAATACATTTTTATGTGAACTATGTTTATAAGTAACTGTGGATTCAAGGTTATTAAGAAGTAAATCATGCAAACTGTTGTACCTAAAATCTACTTCGTGATTCAATAAATGTGAGTGCCAGTCAGCTAAATGTATTGATTCTATTAAATCCCTGTAATTGATTATTTCATGACTGTATTTTTATGAACTCCTAGTACAGGGGGTCTGTATTTTTAACTGAAACTGCAGTGAGCTGTGAACTGAAAGTCCAAGGCGGGCCCTGATTATTAAGTTGTCAATAATATCAGGGTTATTGGTCAGAGCCATATCAAGAATGTTAGTCTTTCTGGTGCCGTCAGTGAAGGAAACATGTGAGATATGATGTGGCTAATGTAAGAATCTACTTTTAGTGGCTGCTATCAACCACATGATCAGAAGCTCTATGCACAGTATAGGAGGAGAGCTGAACTTACTCTTTTTAATGGTTGTGTCATGAGAAAATTTAGGATGAGTTTTCTTGTAGGCCTGAACCATTGATGAAGAAAGTATTGCATGTGGGCTGTTTGGTAATTAAATAATGAAGACACAGGAAAACAGTTACATTTGCTGATTATAGGTGGTTGAGAAAACTGACCATCTGGTGAAGGACTGTTATGGGTATTATACACCAAGCATGCCACATTTTACCTCATTCATGTAATTTCACTGAAGTCACTATCATACAATAAATAACTTCAAAATCCACTTTGATTGAAAAGTCCACACAAGGAAAAACATTATTTTTATAGGAGATCAAGCTTCCCCTAAACTCTAAAATCTCTTACTTAAATATGCTAATTCTACGGTTACACAACCATGTGGACAGAGCAACCACCTTGCAAGTAAAAAAAAAACCCCACACACGTTTGCAGCATTGCAACAAAAACTATTTTACCCTCTACTAATGAGTAAAACATACACATCTAAGGACATATTGCAACACAAATAGATTGAAAATAAAAAATAACTAGACAACAATGAAACATGCAAGGTTTCTTTTTGAAATATTTTTCAATGCTAGTGACATTTAATTCACTGATAGCAGTTTCATTGAAACTTGCTTCATTCAACTAATATATACCTCTCAACTTCTTAATGTAAAAAATGTGGACAAAGTCAAAAATAATCGGGGGAACAAGGGCCCAAAAATATGGACAGATTTTAAATATTACTCTTATAAACTTAACAATTGCTAGAATAACAAGTTTTGCATTAGCATGCATTTTCTGAATGATATATAATCTGAAACTCAAATGGCTGTCATTATTTAGTAACTTAAATCCTCAGTGATTTGTCAGAAAGCCACAAACTGTATGACTGACAGACCGAAAATATGCAACAAAAAGCTGGGCATTCTGTGAAAATCTGGACAGAGTGGTATGAACTTACATGACTTTCTGGTGACATTCACTCTAACCTTGTTCCTACTCTGCCTTCTTCAGGTTCCATCAATAACTGTAAAAATCTCATTCTCAACTACCTTAAAATTTGCATCCTAAGCAACAAATGGCCTCAGTAAAAATGTTGGATTCAGCTAAACCCATCCGATCTAATAGTCTTAATGATGCCTGGCTCAAGGAGTCATCTCATCTTCCACAACATTTTTCTTCCAACTGCTCTATTTTTACTGATAACATATGTACCTCTTGCCAAGGGGGGTATTGTTGCATTATTTGGCAAGAATGATGCCAATCTCACTTCTACCCTAATAGCAAAACATAGCTCCAGCTCTGACTGTGAACCCAATTGGCTATGGGTACAAATACTTCTGTGATGTCATCCTACCACCCTTCTCTAAGTCTGTATTTGAATCCACATTATCTAGCATCTTAAATTATAAAAAAAAATCATAAGCTGCTAATTCTACATGATTTTAACCTGGATTGGTCAGGCCCACTAAAATCAAAACTCAACAGTGTCGCCTCTTCACACAGTCTTATTCAAATAGTTGCCGATCACAGTCAACCTAATTACACAGATTTAAAATTCACACTCTTAGATATCATTCTCACCAACATACCTAAAAAAATTAATTATTGTACAGGTACTCCCTGGCTCCCTCAGTGACCATTGTCCCATTGTTATCTCAAGGTCTCACAAAACTAAAATCAACATCTTTTTAATTCATTCAGACTAGGACAGTCTCTGACATCTCTTCATACTGTCTCATCTCTGAACTGGCAAACATTAACTGAGACCCTCTCTATTCCTGTACTACTGACCCTGCCTCTGTCTTTTTCACAGTCTACAATATTCTCTCTCTCATTCAAAATTGGATATTCCCCATCAAAAGATTAGAAATATTAGGCAGCTTATAAATCTTAAGGGAAAATCCAGGCCTGAATGGAAATCTAACCCTTCCAACCATGACAAATGGGATATTTTTTTTAAACTCAGAAAAGAGATTGAGCTAGTGATAAGGAAGGCCAAAGCTGAGTCCTGCAGGAAACTTCAGACTTCCCTAGCTCATTTCAGAAAGTTCTAGAATGGTCTAAAAACTCTTACTTCCTTCCTCATCTCCAAGACAGTTCTAGGCTTAAACTTTCCCACCTTCCTCCTCACAATAATGAGAAAAATTATCAATCACCCATCTCACACTCTTCCCTCAACACTCAGCAATTCTACCCTACTGTATGCTAGGCAGAAGTACTAAGAATACCAGCCTTTCCTTTTCAAGGTTATCACCACATCTAAAACTGAAAAACACCTGGAGGTCTACACCTATCAACTGTTCTTCCATACCACTGAACGCATTTTTAGGGTTGGTAAAAAGTACTTGCAACACCCTCATCTTCATCATTAACCTAAAACTCACAACTGTCATTCAGTTTCACAGCTTTATGCATGTCCTTGTTTCCTAAGGTTTCCACTCCAAAAACAGCCTATGAATTTTAACATAGTCTCTAGCCTTTGTTCCCTTACAAACATCCTTGAAGAAATCATGTAAAGTCAAATACTTGACTATGTTGTCTAATGCAACATTGTTAATCAGAGACAACATGGTTTCCATCCCAACTGTGGCACTGCCATTACCATGTTTGCTCTTTTCAAATTTACTTTACATGGAGAAAAGCAAAACTACTGCAGCTATCTTTCTCAATCTCAGGAAAGCCTTTGATACTATAGATCATACCCTCCTACTCCAAAACAAATGTAATGAGACAGCTTTCTGTAATGCCACCCTTGAATGGTTCAAAAATTATCTTTATACTCATTTACTCTCATATGACCAAGTGACACCAATATCTGTGGTTCTAAAGGTATCCCTCAAGGCTTTGTGCTTTGTCCACTTCTTTTTTCTCTTTTTCGTGATGATCCTACATGTGATCTACCTCACATCAATTTTCTCCTCCATGGTGATGATATTGTCTTCCTCAAAGGGACTATGTATTCTGGTCTACAAAATTAGCATCAGACTAACTTTACAGGCACTTGGAACTGGCTCCACAAAAATAAAAACTGAAGGACAACCCAGGAAAAACAAAAAACAACTTGATCAGTTTGAAATAACTTATTAGCTAAGTGCTTTCATTCTCAGACATGAAAACTTCTTCAGAACAAAGTTAAAACTAGTCCACCAGTTTAAATAGATGATTATTTCTACATGTATAATGGTAAACCTGCTCTTGCTAGTATCTTTGGTATTCCCAAGATACACAAAAGCATTGCCAACCCACCATTCAGGTCTATTATTGATGGTTCTAGATAAAAAATTATATTGCTAAATGGAATGATTATAATACCAAAACAGGGCTGGACAAATTAAAATATATCTGCAAAGATTCTTGGCAGGTTCTAGGCAAGCTAAATGATGTTCCTTTTGTTAGTGAATCTATATTTGTCACCACTGATGTACATAATTTATTTTCTGTCATCTCCCACGACGTAGGCCTAAGTTGGTATGAGCAACAATTGTTTGCTTCTGGTCTTAACAACACTAAAGTTAATGCTATTACATCCTTGATGGACATAGTTCTTTCCAACAATTTTATTTTCTTTGAAGGACAGATTTTTAGGCAGTCCACTGGTGTTGCAATAGGGGTAGCATGTGCTCACAGTTTTGCAAATTATGTTATGGCACAGTAGGAGTTTGACTACATTTTTAATAATAGTTTTTCTAGTTCATGGGTTCTTTATAATAGATATTTGGATGACATATTTATTTTGTGGACTAACACTTTATACAAGGATTATATTAATAAAACTGTCTAGTTTCTGAAATTTTCTTTTTGCTATGATGCAAATACTGTATCATATCTGGACATTACTATCAGTAAAGATTTGTTTAGTCAATGTTATATATCCAATATTTATTGCAAACCCACCTTTTTCAACTCATATTTACACTATTCTAGTTGGCACCTTGAGTTTCAATAGAGAGCAGATGTCACAGGAGAATTTGTTTGCCTGGCTAGGATGGTGTCAAATTTGGTTACCTTCCATTTAGAATGTGATGTGGTGTCGCGTATGTTTCTGAAAAGCGGGTATCCTGAAGAGGTTTTGATTAATATAAGACAGGAAGTTGTGAGTAAGAGGGTGAATGGTGTTTATTGTTTCATATTAGGCTACCAATGGTGGTCAAAGCATTGTTAATTTAGGTTGTTCTAAATATTTTGTTACTACTTTTTTCTTAGATACTCCATCTATTGTGAGTTGCATGCACAAAAACTGGTCATTAATTCTGAGTGACAGTGAATGTGGTGACAAGTCAGATTCAAAACCTTTTATTACTTATAAGAAAAATAAGTCCTTCAGATGTTTTTTTTGAAAGGAAGTATAATATTAATGGGCAATTATCTTTATCACCCTACATTAGTACAAGTAAATGTGGCTCATGTTCACAGTGCCATTTGATTAACACTAATAGTTATTTTAATATTCGGAACAAAAAGTATATTGCAGGGTGTTTTCCTGTCATTCCAGTAATGTGGTATATTTAGCTCAGTGTGCTTTATACCCAGCTTTCTATGTGGGCAAAATGTCTCCGATTTTTAGAAGACAGATTTATGGGCATTACACAGATATAAGAAATAAGAAAAAAACTAATGCTCTTTATAAGCACATTGAAATAAATCCAGATCATTCTTTTAATTTTTTAATACTGGAACAGGTTAACATTGATGCCCAAGGTTACGTTATTGATGCTCATCTTAACAGGGCTGAACTAAGATGACAATTCATTCTTGACACTATCAGCAGTCCACGTTTAAATGAATCATGTTCCATTATTTCTTTATTGAGGTTGAAATATTATGATGCTTTTTAAACATGTTTTGTGATTTTATATTATATTCCCTGCATAAACTTGTTTTTATACTTTTATATAGGGTTTTGGCATCTTTAATTGTTTTGTGGATGTTTCAATTGTTTTTATTTATGTTTATTGATACCAGTTATGTTAATTGTCATTTGACTGGTTCTATCATCTATTTAAACTGGTGTACTGGTTTTAATTTTGTTCTGAAGACGTTCTCACGTCCAAGAGTGATAGTGCTAAACTAATAAATTATTTCAAGTTGATCGAGTTGGTTTTATTCCTGGGTTGTTCTTCAGTTTGTCTTTGTGTCTTTATCCACAAAAATAAGCTAATAGCTAATACCAACAAAACATCCCTAATTCTGTAAATACACACCAAAATAGCTATCAGCTATCATGTTGAAACCCAAATACTCATTATTGCTCTGGGTACTTCACTCAATACCACCCAGCTACTAAAAGCAGAAAATCAATCCTCAGTTTTATTTATCTCTCCAGCACATTGAATGCCACTGCATTTCTTTTAACAAAAGAAAATGGCCTGCAGTAAACAGCTAGGCTTCTCTCCCATAATATTCTGACTTATACATGTCTTAACCAAAGATACTATCCTCCTCTGCCCAATAAATTATGTATTAAAACCTAGAACTACTTTTTTTGTAATTTCAGTTCTGTCCTTCTTTCCAGACCTTCCTTTACTCTTGTTACCTATGAGTTCTACCTGAACTCATCAAGTTGACAGACAACCTCATTTCACTTAAGAAAGCACTCCAGTTTCATTTACTTAAAGACAACATTTGTACTTGTTCAGAGATCATGGTTAATATACTCATTGCCTCTTCTTTCATGAACACCTTTCTCCTGCTCTGACTTCCAAGATGGCTGCAAACTTGTCATCAGTTAATGTGAGCTATCCCAGTGTGAAAAAGAAATCAAGAGATAAGGGATAGTAATTCTGCCAGTTTTAGTAAAATTCAGTTACTGACTAATAACTACACCACCTTGATGTCAGCAGAGAAGAAACTTAGAGAGCCTGAAAGAAAAGCAACTAGAAAAGGTGAAGATAAAACACTGACTGAGAAGAATCCTGCAGCTGTTCAGCGAAAAGCAGTTCAAGCTCCAGCTTTGCTAAAAGAGATGACTTCCAGTAATTTAGAGGAAAAAATAAATCAAATGTATTCAGAATTGATTAAACTAAATGAAACATTGAAGGAGTATATCAACTCAAATAACAAATGGCTGGAAACATGGAAGAAATTTTAAATATTCAGAGAAACTGATAAAACTGCAAACATCAGAGGCTAATATTAAGAAAAGGCTGGCAGAGTATGAAACTGCTAAACAAGAGCTGTTTCAAAACAGTGGTAAAATCAGGAAACAGAGCACACAGAGAAACATGAGATTTTCTGCTGTTCCAGAGAGACTAGAAGGAACAGACCATATTTATTATATGAATTCACAAATAAGCAGCCGGACTGGTATTCCACAGCTGGAGTTATTAATCGAAAGGGTCCATTGTGTATATGCTCCAAACCTGGTCATTTAAAAGGAGCCACGGGTAAAAATGCAATCATACCAGCAGAAAGAGTTGATCCTAACAAAATTGGGGCAGAATGGCAAAGTGTTAAAATTAGAGATGGTAGAGAGGTCATGGAAAATTATTGTACACCAGGCAAAAGAGAAGTAAATTCATCCCAGCAATCAAGGAATGTCATGAGGCAAATGTCAGATTTAAGCTGCTGTATCCACATGTCTTCAGAATTTTTTTCCCGGAGGATTAAAGTAATTTTTTGATGTGGAACAGATA